>NW_005187527.1:8399-9805 GCF_000239375.1 Pundamilia nyererei
TATATATAAATTGAGAACAATAGTGTGCAAGTTATAACAGTTGTAGTTGTTTGGATGATTAGTGCAAATTACAGCACTGATGTAAACCACTATGTTTGTAAGGATTACTTTTGATTTTAATTCTGACAGCTGCAGGGAGGACGGACCTGTGGACACAGTCCTTCAGGCATTTAGGATGCAGCAGTCTGTCACTGAAGGAGCTTTGCAGTTCAGCAACGTTACATGCATGGGCTGGAAGACTCTGTACAAAATATATATGAATATAACTCTTTATATTCATGCAGTATTTATTTACTCACAAAACACTTTTTTTGAATCCACTGGTGTGAAGTGTTTAGTCTTAGTTCACTTAGTGCTTTACTTAACTCTAAAGTGTCAGTAACTGACCCATGCCGGGGTTTTTACACTATAAAAGGAAGGACGATTAACTGGTGTTTGCATTTTGTGATCACATGAAGTGTTTTGCAAGTATTTGATGTTATTTTTAGCTATTAGTTTCATGCATCATTGACACTAAAAGAACTTATTGTATAACAGGTCACTGAACTACACTTTTGTTCACTAACTGTTCGTTAGTTCACTATTAGTGTACACCATATCTGTTGCTGACACATTTAGCTCAGACAGGAAACACACATGTCATTGTTGAGGCTGCAGTGAGTGCAAAGGTGGAAGTCCTCCTAAGACCACAGAAAGAGAAAAATAAAAAAGAAGAGGGGCGCTTACAAGGTAATGTATACTATCTCTCTGAAAACACCTGTATGAAACTGTTGCAGTTTTTGAGCCATGGGCCACGCCCTGTAATGGTGACGAAATTATGTCAATACATTACCTTTAAAGACAGAGAATCAGAGAAAAAACAGTGTATACTTTATTATGTTATTAACACTGAATTTGCAGTGGCCCTTGTTTGTTTGTTGTTTTCCACTACAGTGAAAACGCCTGGTTTGAGAGTTCACAGCAAGATTTCCATAACAGTTTGCCTCTCAACAAGCGCCTGGCTTTATAAGCTAGCATGAGAGCTGATATCTCACATTTGCAAGGGGTAGCTGATCAGTATGAAGTCGGTTAAAGGGGGGGCAGGGCTAAACATCTTAATTAGTCTGTACTAAATTTACTATATAAACTGCCTAGGCTACTTGGAGTAGCAACAGCTTCTGGAAATGACTTTTATAACGCTCAGTTGCTTACAAATTATGCACATCACATATCCTCCTCTGGAAATGACCACTACAGACCCTTATATTGCCTTTGTCACCACTGTTTACAAACTGTACATGGTCTATAGAGATAAAGTAAATAGTGCATTTCCCCCATCTACAGGGAGTGCAGAATTATTAGGCAAATGAGTATTTTGTCCACATCATCCTCTTCATGCATGTTGTCTTACTCCAAGCTGTATAGGC
>NW_005187527.1:11295-79455 GCF_000239375.1 Pundamilia nyererei
GGTTCATTGAGAACATGGTTGTTGTTCAATAATAAAATTATTCCTCAAAAATACAACTTGCCTAATAATTCTGCACTCCCTGTAATTTATATTATTTAAGCGTTTTGCTCATTTTTCTCCAAAAAGTGCTAAAAGTGAGAGTGACTGGCAGGGGCTAGTCAGCGAGGTAAGTGAGGGGGAGAGACCGTAAACAGCTGCAGACACTGACCGGTTTTATAGATGTTTCCCGGTGTCCATATGGAAACGAGCCTCTGTCTCTTAGCTTTCATACACCTGGACGTTCATTAATAGACGCATGACCTCAACGTTGTTTTGACACCAGTGGGCTCTTCATTGATGGGGTCTGCTAGCTATATAATATAAAATATCTATACAGATAAAGTAATTTATGAAATATTTTTCATGCATTATTTTTCAAGAAAAACACACACAGTAATGTTTATATATAATTTTATTGTATTGTTTATTGATATTTGAGCAGGCTGAGCCAGCATGGTCATGTTAGGCTGACCTGTAACATCATCAATTACACTGGTGTTCCAATTGTACACAAATCGCGCTACCTTCTCGCATTTCTCCAGAATGCCATGTGAACTACGAAGTTGCAAAGAAGCGAGAATATGAGTACGGACTCGTGCACTTAAGAACTGAGAAATGGCCAATGTCTAAAGCAACTATGAAGTGCTGAAGAAAGAAGAAGAAATCCCACGACTCCCTGAACTCCATCATCCTTATATCGTACAATATGTTGATTTTCAGGGACAAGATATCTTTGTCTGCAACTTTATGAATACACTCTGGAAGAATATATCAATAATAAAAACCATGACACACTGGTGTTAAAGAAACTTGTCAAACAGATTCTTGAAAGTCTAAAGGTGCTTCATTGTCAAAATCATTTGAATGGGAGTCCAACATTTAATATGTACAGTTTGGATCATGTTCAAGATGTGTACAGATTCTCTGTGAATGGTACTCATGGCCATTGATCAGTGGTCTTTGATCAGTGGGTTTTGGTCAGTGGTTGTTGATCAATGGTCATGAGAATTTGCATAATTAAGATTAAGGAACTGACCTCCCAGCCCATTGTCCCTCAGTGGGCTGGTTTCAGTCATTATGCAAATGTACTGTTTATAAGGTTGGGGAAACCTGCAGTCAGCTGAGACTGAAGAAGTCACTTGGATGAGTGACGAAACCTTTCTCCCACAAAACGCTACGTCCAGATGAACAGAATCAACTTTTAGAGATTATGCATGGTATTTATCTCATTTTAAGGGAATAATTGCTTTGTTTAACATTGTATTTTATATACTAATCTTTTTTCCACATTTTCTCTCTATTTCTCTCAGATCTAGTGTCAGTGTTTTTATGTTACCTCCATTGAAATTATTTCTTCTTTTCCACCTGTTGATTCAGCTCAGGATAGTCATTCCACCTCTTGACTTTATGACCTGTTGAATATCAACTCCTTCATAGTTTTCTTAAATTAGTAACATTTCTCAGTCACCTCTTGAACATGGGTTCTCAGTCATCTCAGGCACTTCCGTTACACAAGTACTACTTCTATTCTCCTGAAAATATAGCTAGTATTCATAAAAGTGAAAAAAAAAAAGAGTACCGTGATTTAATCTATTTGGATTTATCAGTTTTAGTTAAGTATTTCTATTCTTTCACCATCTTACAATGCTGTGACTGCAGCCATTCCCCAACTCTTGCCTTATCAGCACAGGGGCCTGTAGTTTGATGGTTCCACAGTGCCTCCCTCTGGCTGTGATGAAATACCACACCCCTCTGCTCTTTCCATTACTGATAGAGTCTAACAAGCAGTCCGACGGGAAACAAAAGACACAAGCAATTCGTAGCAGTAGACATGTTATTGAAAGCATTAAGGGACTTTGTTCTGTTTGAATAGTTGTTTGAAAAGTTTTGCATGTGTTTATAGTAATCATTTTCCAAATGCTGGTAGGATGAGATATATTATTTTCAGGGAGTTTGTAGTAGTAGGAACTTTATTTTTAATAAATATTAATAACAGCACTTTTTAAAAACAATTTTATGATTAATTGTATTATTAATTATTAATTAATTGTATTATAGCACTGTTTCACCATATTATTTGGCAATTCATTGTTTTCACATATGTAAATCACTTTTATTTAACATAAAAAGTATAAGTAAGTACATAAGTACATAAGATTTAATGTAAATTTAAATCTACAAACTTTATCTTAATTTATTGTCTCATACAAATACTGAAATTTTCTGTATTTTAGTCACAGAGCATTTCTCTCTTTTTTTCTTTACAAGACTCATTTTTTTCTGCTGCCCCAGCTGCTGGACTGTTATATGTGTTTGTTTGTTTGCTGATATTTAATTTATTAAATAAGTGTGTACTTCATAATTCTGTGTCATTTGTAAAAATGTTGTCTATGAGAATTCCACAATGTGATGTGATCCTGGTAGGTCTAGTAATTCTGGGGAGCAGGTTCATACAGTACATTGTGTTAATAAATGGATCTTTCATATTTCAAGTCCTGTGTATTGTGATCCATATAGTTAAATGTTTTCCGTTCTAGTTGATCATATTCTGCAACTGTCTGACTGATGCAACTGTTTATTCCAGATGTAGCTGAGTTTATTCTTTGAGTGTGCATCGTAAGTAAGTGTGTGGTTGTTTGTTACGTTGTTTATAGTCCAGGTCATTTTGCTCATTGATATTTTTTGAGAGCCACCATGTTTTTAATGGTCAGTACTTAAGCTTCCTCTGGTGATCTGTTTAGTTTAATGAATGTTTTGTGAAGTACTTTGAATTTTCCCCAGTTCCTTAAGGTATCACACTTTTTTGGCTATTTAAGAGATATGATTAGTATATATTATAACATAATAATATTATGTATTATGTTTATAATTTATAACAGAAAAAAACACAGACTCTTTGCCTACTACATTTCATTTTGAAATTTCAAGTCTATTTGTGTCATGTAAACAGTATCACGAGGATGCTTTGTAAATTGTATTGTAAATCCTGATTTTATTTTGTCTTGATTTGTTTTTTAAGATATTCTACTTTTCTCTGTTTTGGTTGAATTAGTGAGTAGAAGCTGACTACCCCAATTAGTCTTCCTAACCTAATCCCAAATTCAGATTAAGGGGAGTCTGATTCAACTGCCAAACTCAGAGACTCAGGCAAGAAGGTTGCAGTTTCTCCTTCACTGTGAGAGAATTGCAACAACTGCTGATACACTAACAGTAGTAACAGCATTGTGTAAGGTCAGACACCATGGCATGCTGATCTCCTCAGAACCTAACAGCAGGAGAAAAAGAAGAAAATGAACAAAGAGCTCTGCATGGTAACCATAACAATCCAAGCTACAGCCAACCTAATACAAGGACACACCTGTGCATCCTCCATCACAGCTCCTTCTGCAGTGCTGATGCATTTTAGAAATAAGGACATCGTTCAACATGAAACACTGAGACTGATTTTTTTTTCTTTTACAACCATATTGTTGGGGGTTTTTTTATAAACCACATCTAAGCCACATCTATCTAAATCTGAAAGCTGTTACCGTCATTTTCTTTGATAATATATCTGTTTTTTTTATCCAAAGTTATTTTTTGTATGTTTTTAATAAACCGAGAGACCTGATAGCTCCCCCAGCCCAAAAACATTCAAGAGTAGCAATCTCTCCAAAAACTTCATAGTAACTACAGACTTCATTACACTGCTGAAACCGGAAGACCCGTAAAAGAGGAAGAACCGCTTCGAGAAGCAGGAAGATATCGCTCAGATGCAGAATTGCTCACCTTTGGCGCGGTAAGTTATTTCTCTTACAGTTTTTTATAACGGTATTGCAAAATAATCCTTATGTTAGCGTAAAAACAGCACACATTGTAGACTTACTGTTTTAACTCAACGTCAAAGGATTTCAAGTTTACTTAAGTCTCGGATAAGTCTGAATTCTTCAACGCGTACGTGTTGCTCCGAAGTTTTACCGCCTTCAGTGTTCTCAGCCTGTATTTCCCGTTGCGCATCCTCCTGAGATTTAAAGTTAAGATTCCTATTCAGTCATATTAAGCCGAATGTTTTGGCAAGTGTGCATATGCCTAGTGTATATATACACTAGGCATATGCACATTTGTCTTTACATTAAAAAAACATTCAACAGGAAATGTGAAGGAAGAATAACATCTCTGAATCCCAACAGTAAATTTCTCTAGTTTCATTCTGTATTGAGAGATCATAGCTTAAACAGCAGACACCCACACTGACACCAATAGTAAAATTTCTTCCAATCCAACAACAGTTTTCTTAAAATTTGTCATGTAGCCTATAAATAACTGAAAGAGAACTTACTTATTGACTGAACTACCCATACATACTTTAGACATGTGTAAAGAGTTTAGATGCAGTTTGTTTTAAATGCAACTGTTTTGCACTGTAACAAGATGTTGTGCATCTTCTCTCCAGATGCTGTATGTCATAACACAAAAATCCAAAGTCACAAAGGAATGGAGAGAAGAAAAGGTCCTGTTATACATGCAAAACCCTTTAAAACACAGTTAAATGCTTTCAAAATATTATTTTTGCATTGCACAAATACTCCATTTGTAGTCTAAATAGAATCTTAGGATTCTGTAGACATTTATAAACAACTATTAAAAAAATCAAAATAAACATCCTTTAAACTCCAGTTTTAAGGATTTTAGGATTTTTTAGGTATTTTAGGTAAAGCTGGTTTAATATTACTTGGTTAATGACAGTGCTTTCTCGTTCGCAGGCAATGTGAAGCAAAACCATGGATATCATCTCTCAGCTACATCTGGCAGTATCCCCACCAACAGAGACACATCCTATAATCCAGTGCATAACTAACAATGACCTCAAAGAGCTCAAGAAATTACTGAAGCACAATAATGTTAATGGAGTTTACCCTTGTAGCAAGTGGCGTGATTATATAACCCCACTGATCTCCGCTGTTGTAAATCACAACACAGATATCTGTTCTTACCTTGTGCGTCAGGGTGCAGACCCAAATATACCTTCTCAACTCCAGTGGACACCTTTGCATTATGTCTCATATTCTAAAGCACCACTTTGTTTTGTGGCTCTGTTGCTCGAGGCAAAAGCTAGCCCAGATGGAAGGAGTGCTCCAGTGCAACAAGAGATACCCACACCACTGCAAGTTGCAGCCTTTGAAGACAGGGAGGATATCATGAAAAGACTCATCTCTGCTGGCGCTTTGGTGACACTTCCACCCATAAATGATCCTCAGTGGCTTATTAACAGTAAAAAAATATCTCAGATGATTAATCACCTTGCATCAAATGGAGATAGAGTGTGTTCCCAAATTAGGCATTTTTTTGATATGGAAATTGCTGTTTGTGAAAAAACACCTGACGAAGTTTTTAAAATGTTCAACAGTCACATGTTGTTAGAGGATCCTAGGTCTCATCTGACCATGACTGAAATCCTTTTTACTGTAACTGGGAGAGGGAAAGATAAATACTGCCAGGCATGTATTAAATGGCTAAAGAAAACTGGAAATGTGAATACTTACATTGTAGGTGCAGCCAGCCGCTTTCCAAACATCCCTAAGACACATGTAGGGAGGGCAGTTGAAAGTTTGAGTGCAGTTTTCTGCACAATGGATCAAATAACAGATGAGCATGCAGTAGCTATAATTCCACAACTATTGAAACTGCTTTGCTTAAAAGAGAGACCTGACATCTGTGCAGGAGTGCTACAAACACTGTATGTGATAACACAGAAAACAAAAGGCACAAAGGACTGGCAC
Organism: Pundamilia nyererei; assembly: GCF_000239375.1. Classification (NCBI taxonomy): domain Eukaryota; kingdom Metazoa; phylum Chordata; class Actinopteri; order Cichliformes; family Cichlidae; genus Pundamilia; species Pundamilia nyererei. The sequence goes on from NW_005187527.1 coordinate 17,094, forward strand.
GTCAACTTTTTAGAGAACTTATGCAAAACAGTTTTCCCTTTTGTAAATGAGCAACACTCCACTGAGATCAGGGTCTACACATACGGTATATTCGCCAACCTGCTGTCAGCTGAAAAGGCAGCTAACATTTTTAAATCAGTGGCCATAACTTCAGTGCCCGAGGACATACTGACATCTGTAGAAATGGAATTGAATGAAAAACTGAAAGAGGTGCTGAGAAGTCTGAAAGAATATCTGAGTAAACCAAACTCAGAATGTGAGGGAAACACAGCCTCAACTTTAGTCAGGAAGAAGAAAAAGAAAAGGAAAAAGAAGGAAAAGACCCAAAAGCAAGAAGACCCAAATGATGACATTTCCACTGCAGCAACTGATCAAACAACAAAGGTTTCTGTTGTAGAATCAACTTCAAATTTAAAGCCTTTTGACTACAGCACCAATGGAAAATCAGAAAAAGAAAAATGGCTTCCAATCAGTAACAGGTGGAGGAGAAAACTGGAGAAACTTGTTGGCACAGATGATAGTAAAATATCCAGAATCAGAAGCATTATTTATGTGAATGATGCAGAATTCAGAATAGCAAAGGGAAGTGATGGTACTGAAGTCTTCTTGGGGCTGAGAGAGGACGGCACAGAAGTTGCCATTAAGAGAATGTCTAAAAGCAACTATGAAGTGCTGAAGAACGAAGAAGGAATCCTGCGACTTCCTGAACTCGATCATCCTTATATCGTACGATATGTTGATGCTGCAGAGGACGAGAACTTTGGATATCTTTGTCTGCAACTTTGTGAATACACCTTGGAAGAATATATCAAGAATGATGACCATGACCCACTGATGTTAAAGGAACTTGTAAAACAAATTCTTGAAAGTCTAAAGGTGCTTCACTGCGGAAATCCTAAAATTCTTCACCGAGATCTCAAACCCCAGAACGTTTTAATTGGTGAGACATGTTTGAAATTCAGGGAAAAACAAAACAGATGTCATGAATTAATGATTTATTTTCATGAGTTTTGTACTTTATGCCTCCTGCAGATGTTACTGGGAGGGCAAGATTAGCTGATTTTGGCATAAGCAGACGCTTACTCAAAGGCCAAACAACTTTACGTACACGCAGTGCAGGAACCAGATGCTGGATGGCTCGAGAGACTTTAGCAGAAGAAGCAGAAGAATCTGTGATATCATACAAGTCAAGCACTGACATCCAGGTAATACAGGTCCATAAAAACTTGATTAACTGAAAGATGCCTTGGTAAAAATACCTAAACTGATGTGTTATTATTAAGGTGGCAGGCATGCTGATTTATTATATCCTCTCTGGAGGCCACCATCCATTTGGCAAATCCTATAAATGTGAGTCAAACATTTATGATGGAAAGTACAGTTTGGATTATGTTCAAGATGTGGTGGCAAAGGATCTCATCGAGTGGATGATCAACAAAGAGCCAAAGGACAGACCCAAAGTAAAAGAATGCTTAAACCATCCCTTCTTCTGGACTCCGAAAGAGTAAGGAAGTCATGCTGTAACAGAATCTGCAATTTCTAGTTTAACTTTAGTAAAGCAAGAATAGATTTGCTCATGAGAGCCTAAACTGTGAAGGATTTTCAATCATTTTCCCACACATGGGGGAAAGTTTTCTGTCTGTTACTTGGCTTAGTCCATATGTTGGGAAAATGAGGTCAAACCGTCTTGTACTAAGACAGGCATGTTAACATTGGCAGCAAATACTAAATTTGTTTCATACATTTCTGTTCTCGTATTTTTAAGCATGACTCTTTTTTGCTGCTTCTGTTATTATTCAAGATTTTCCTCTTAGTTTTATGTTGTTACTTATAAAGCGTAATTTAAGCTTTATTTCCAGGCAGTTTGAATATTTGAGGAAGACCGGCAACAGGGAGGAGGTGGCAAACTGTCGAAATGCTGATGAAAAGCTGATTGGTTCACTAGAAGCATGTGCTAATGGATCCTTCAAACTGTGGAAAAATAAGGTGACTTACAGATGAGAGGTCAAACTTATGTATTCCTAAAGTCCAGTTCATGACCACCATGTTTTGTTGTTGCAGTTTCCCGAAGAGCTGGTTCAGAAGATGGATGGCAGAAAGCCGTACCCTGAAACCACACTGGGATTACTGCGCTTTATACGCAATTTCCATGAGCATAAGTAAGTTAAACTAAATGAAAAACATTATTTCATGAACACATATTCATATGTGTATATATATGAATTTCTTGCAACTATATGCACATATCACAAATATTTCTGATACTATGACAGATTTGGAAGCTTACTTCTCTGTTACTACTCATTAATAAAACTTTCCTTGTTCACAGTCATGAGGACGCTCCTCACATTGACGTATTGGTGTTATTTCCTGATCTCTTTGGGTGTGTTTACAAGTTTACCAAGGATAAAGGCTGGAATTTAGAAGGAAAGAAGGAAATGTTTCAAAAAGAAGAAACAAAGGACATTTGTACCGCCTTTACAATAATGTCTACAAGTACGGACGACCCTCTGAGTTTCCCAGTTCAGGAGTCTCAATAGTGACTTTAAACAAAGTTGAATTCAGTAAGGACGAAGGCTGTCATTAAGGCCTGTACAGTGTGACAACCATTCAGAGAAAATGTATATAAGCAAATACTATTATTAGAAGTACAGATGTTAATGAAAGCTTTGAAGGATATTTTGTTCAAGCGTGTATATATAAGCACACCACAGAAACCAAACTAGCAAATCAAAATTTGTTCTGCACAATAAGCCAAAGTTTTGCACCTGTTGTTCATTGTGACCACTTTCCAAATCCTGATAGAAGGAGAGATGGTATTTTAAGGGAGCTACTAGTACTAGATGTCAGTAATGTTATTTGTATAGTTTTATAGTTAGTAGTTAATTTAAAATGTGCTATTATGGTGGCTGTATTTGCAAATGTTAGTGATAAAAATTCTTTGTTACTTTCAGCTTTAGTAGATAGATCAGTGGAAAAACGACAGGAAAGCAGGAGCAGAGAGAGAAGGGGGAAGACATGAGGCAAAGGACCGCGGGTCAGACTAAAACCTGGGCCGGCCCTTCTCGGCCATATGACATGTAGGCGTCTGCACAACGCGCTGAGCTAAACTGGCGCCCAATAAAAATAAAAATACACTGGCGGTACTTAAGAATAAATTCTTCCACTTCTGTTTTTATAGACAGCGTTATTCCAGATAGGAAAATGATAAAACCTACTTTTTCCTTTTTTAATGTATTTTATTTTGGTTGTGTGAAGCAAATAAATACCTTAAGTATGCATTTTCATTTTTGAAAATTTATATACAACATGTCAACTGTATACTAGTATTATGCACTATGCCAACTTTTCTATTCATGTATTTTGAATTAAAGTGAATGTCATTGAGAATTTACCAAATATATTAGAATTTGTATGTTTTATTAAAGATTTTATCTCATTTTCATATTGTAAAAAACTGCAAATTTAATGTTTAGTAGCTAAATAAATTCCCTTTTTTTTAAAAAAAAAAAGTTGAAAGATGTGCTCCTTCCGTTCGCCAGCATAGTTGAAATCAGGCTTCAGAATGTGGAAATGCTGAATTTCATTTAATTTCATTCAATTAAAAACATAGTATCTTGCAGATCTGAAACTTGAAACCAAAACTGAAATGTCTTGAACCTGGGTTCTTTCTCAAGGCCAAGGGTGAGAAACTTGACTGAGTTTAAAAAGATGTCCAGTGGTAAAGGGGCAAAATAACCCCTCAGCACTCTTGTGCATGATCTCAAAAATATTTTTCATGAGTTCATGACCTGCAGTCAATTGTTTTAAGTATAACTGAATACTTATCTGTAATGGTGGCTATATAGTGCCAATACATTCCATTTACATTAGCATCAAAAAGTAGGAGAAACAGCACGTGCTTTACTATGTTATTAACACTGAATGAGCAGTGGCCCTTGTTTGTTTGTTTGTTTTTTCAGGCTTTTTACAGTGAAAACGCCTGGCTTGAGGGTTCCCAGCAAGGTTTTCCATAACAGGTTGCCTCTCAACAAGCTCCTGCCTTTATAAGCTGATATCTGGTGTTTGCGAGGGGTATCTGATTGGTATAAAGTTGGTTAAAAGGGGGGCAGGGCTAAACACCTTAATCAGTCTGTATTAAATTTACTATATAAACTGCCTAGGGTCCCTGGATTAGCAACAGTTTCTGGAAATGATGCATAATTTCACACAATGTGTATAATTTCTTACAAATTATAAACATTACCAAATGATCACTATAGACCTTATAGTCAAAGGAGCTTGCAAAGAAAAGCGTCTGGACTTCTTTAAGTTGCTTGAAGACGTTTCACCTCTCATCCCAGAAGCTTCTTCAGTTCTAAGGTCAAATGGTGGAGAGTCCCAGATATAAAACTAGTGGGAGTATCCCCCCACAGAGGGACAAAAGGACCCCCCTATAGACCTTATAGTCCCCAGGCCATCACTGTTTACAAACTTTACAGGGTCTATAGACATAAAGAAAACAGTGCATTTCCCCCATATAATTTGTATTATTTAAGCGTTTTGCTCGTTTCTCTCCAAAAAGTGCTGAAACGGAATTTGTTTTAGTGGAAGACTTTCTGCTTTTATTATGAAGGAACCCATTTCCGCTTTATTGTCAGCTTCACTGATTCTCCACTATTTATCTCAAATCTCTTATATATATAACTCGAATCGTTCTTATAAAATCGTTTAGAACTTCATTGTATAAAATTGTCCAAAACTGAATTTCTTCAAATATAATATTATTTTCACAGACGTACCGGAAGTCGTTTCCATGTTTTGTCTTTCTGCGTAACTTGACAGCGGAGGCTAAGAAAGTGACGTTGCAGGATAAACAAACGGATGAGGAGAGGGGGGCTGGTGTGTCGTGACATTTTTGCAAAATATTACGAATAATGCAGTCTTCCAAGAGGAGTGAGAGTGACTGGCAGGGGCTAGTCAGCGAGGTAAGTGAGGGGGAGAGACCGTAAACAGCTGCAGACACGGACCGGTTTTATAGATGTTTCCCGGTGTCCATATGGAAACGAGCCTCTGTCTCTTAGCTTTCATACACCTGGACGTTCATTGATACACACACGAGCTCAACGTTTTTTGACACCGGTGGGCTCTTCTTTGATGGCTTCTGCTAGCTATTCCGTTAAGCTGATAGCATACGACTGTGTTGGTGCAAATACACCATCCCACCCCTATATGATGATGCTACTGTGTAGAGATAGGGTAGACCCACCTGTGGGCTCGCGTTTAACCTGTTAAGAGTATTACCGAGTAAGCTATTTGTATATATGAAGGTAAGCGTGTGTGTATTTTGGCGCTAACGCAGTAATTTAAGCTTGTAGGCTAATTTAATTAGCACTATATGCCGCAAATATCGAATAACCTGCACCTTTATAACATTTGACAGACCATAGAAATAAGAAAATAATTAGCATTCAACGCAGTAATGAAAAAAATGTTTGTTTGTTTTGATTTATTTTACTGTAACTGAAAGACATGGCAAGCACTGAACTTAACAAAACTACTACAGCACACCGTGCTGCATGATAGGAGCTGCTATTTGGTTATAAGCTGGTCTGACTGCTATCGGTCTCCACTGCTCATTATTGTGGGCCTTATCTGTACGTCAAACACTTCACTCCAGTGTGTTTTTCCACCTGTGGGAAACAGGTTAGGGTTGGTTTTGTTTGCACAATTAATGTAACCGTTCCCATCACAGAATAAGATAAACATAAAGATACATGATAAAACCAAGAACAAGCTTGATACAGATGTTACATGTCCAGCTGTGGTCCCTGAAATAAACATTACTGCCAATTCAGTCAGCAGTAATATATCTCATAGCACCATGGCTCTCGTGCATTGTTTGCTCAAGTTCTTGGTGTGTAAGCGGAAGTTGGAGAGTAAGAAGGAAGCCCTCCTCATCCTGTCCAAAGAGCTGGACACCTGTCAGCAGGAAAGAGACCAGTACAAGCTGATGGCCAACCAGCTGAGAGAACGCCACCAGGGACTCAAGAAGAAGTACAGGGAACTCATTGTGAGTGGTTCAGCCTTCAAGGTGGTACTTTTTTGTGACCACCCTTTAGCATGAAGTATTTTACAGCCATGAGCAAAATGAATCGACAGTCCGCTCCAAGATGTTGAAATTCATTTTCACACTTGTGGTATTTTTTGTCATGTTAACAGGATCATTACTTTGCTTAATGTTGCAGATCCTGATCTGATTTTGTCTTTATGTATTTTCTAGATTTCTTGAAGGAATATCAATTTTTTTGTGTAATTCTGATAGAGTTTCTTTATTCAAGCCCACCCCAAAGAAAGAAAATATTTTAAATTTTTTGGCAGCAGCTAAATGTAGATATTCAGTTTTCCTTTTGCACGCTGCTACAGTTTATAGTATTTGCTGTATTATTGCAGCTGATGATAGAAGTCTTTTTTTCATGTTCCAGGATGGTGACCCCTCTTTGCCACCTGAAAAACGCAATCAAGTAAGTTTTAATTTTATTAATACATATGCTAATAGGTACAGTTAAATGAGGTAATGTCTATTAAAAATGTGTGTAATTCATAAACAGTTAATCCAATGCTTATGTTAAATTCACAGCTTGGTTGTTTATTTGAAATTCTTCGTGCTGGCATACAGAGGCCATTTCTTTTGTGCTGCAGGATAAATATCAGGGTGTAGGTTAATCAGACTCCTCTCTCTCCCTATTGAATGCACTTAAGTAGGTGAGAATCCCAGACTATTGTTGTTCTAGGGTGGGTGTGTCTTCTACAAGTCCTGAGGCCTGCACTATGAAGCAGGATTTTGTCTTTTCCAGGTAACTTCCTGGTTAAACCTGACTTTTCTGTACTGCAAAGGTGGCTCACTCCTTATCAGTGTACATCGCCATCGTAACATGTGCTGTGAACCTAACCTGCTATGGAGCAGGATGTTTCCCAGACTAGAGATCGGCACGCATGAGATCCTCACCTACTGACCGCTCAGTTTTCTGGAAAATAGTGGCACTATCCATGGGACCTCTGTGCACGGGACAGAAGGACAGAATAGGAGCATCGAAAGTTGTTTGTTTTTTTTAGTGCCATCTGAAGTCTTTGTCTTTCCTTGATCAACATCCGTGATTAATCTGGATTCTTAGATGCAACTTTGTTCCATGATTTGTTTTCTGTTAGCTTCACTTCCACCACCACCACTAGATCTGTAGCTGAGAAAATAAAAAGTGAAACTGTCCTCTAAACTTAATGATAGAGTCGTAATATTGACAAGTTTGTTAATATAGAGAGTTTGCATCTTCAAATAGCCTAAACTTTATTAATATTGTAAGCCTTTTCCTGTCTTACTGCCCAAAGCTCTGAAAGTGCTCACACATTCATTCAACACTAAACTGCTGTACAGTGCTTTTCCTGCCATGCTGCTGTGTTATCTGAGGCACTTGTGTTGGTTTTAGTCTGTATTATGTTTTTTTTAACCTCTTCATATTTTTTGTACAGTATAGTTTTATTTTCCTATGCAAGATGACCTACTCTGATGCCAGTAAACCCATCGATAATTGCTATTTCTAAATGTTGCCAATGCCAACCCTTTCATGTGAACGCGCAGGGGAAACCTTGGATTAACTTAGTGCCTTGATAGCCAGCTTTGTGTGACTGCTTATCCTGACTGCCAGTGTTAGGTTAAGTGAATCCAGATAACAGAAAGATGTTCTGCTGAACTTGCTTTGTAACATAGGGCCCTGCATGACTCTGTCTTATTGTGCTTTCAGGGACACCGTGACACTGAACAGTTGCTGGTTGAATAGCACTACAAAATACAATGAAATAGTAACAAAACACCCATGAAATGAAAAATGAAAATACTAATGTGTACACTAGATGGCACTAAATAATTGTCTCTTTCATTAGAACAGGATTGTGGACTGACTTTGTTTTTATCTCTGAAATTTTGTGGATGTTAAAATAGGCATTTTTTTTTTCTTGAGTTGAAGAAGGAAAATGTTTGATGCTGATTAAATGTGATTTCCTGGGGTATTTGAACCTTGTCTGGCCTGGCACAAGCTGTTGTGCATTCACTCTTCTCCTCCTCCTGCTCCGCAGGTGAACCTGGCTCAGCTGCTGAGGGACTCAAGGGAACGAACAAAACAGCTTGCCGAGGAGGTGAAGGAGCTCACTCAGAGGCTTGCAGAGGCTCAGGGGGATAACAAGGTGAAGTAACCGGGGGTACTCGCACAAACGTACATGGAGATTAACTATTTAAGAGAAGTAAAAAATTGAACTTCTCTTTTCTGCAGCTCCTGAGGATGACCATTACTCGACAGAGGCTGGGGGATGAAGAGGTCGGGGTGCGTCACTTCCCCGCCCATGAGCGTGAGGATCTGGTTTGCAAGCTAGAGAGAGCTGGGCTACAGGTGGATGTATTTCTTACCTCAAAGCACTTTGATATGGTTGGCAATTAATCCTTCATTTTCAGGTCCATTTCTTCTTTTGTGGAATATTCATTAGGATGTTGCTACAGGATTAAGGAAAAGGAGGGAACTCCGTCCAGGGACATGTCATTTACAAATTTAATCCAAAAGAAAGACTGTTTTTAAAAAAAAAGTCTAAATCACTACCTAGGACGTTAATTATTGTTAAAGTCCTAAGATCGCTTTGTAACATATTAGCAGTTGCACAGTACTGTCAAATAATACAAATAAAAGCATTTTCTATGTGGGGTGGTGGAGCTTGGTTTGAGCTGTTTAACCATGTGCTTAAAGTTCTGACGTATAACTCCATCAGTAATTTCCATCCACTGTTCACTTTTCCTGTCATAGGGAGTGCTCCAGTGACACTGACGATTGATGGAATAGTGAAACATGTTTGTAGTTTCCACATTTAGCAGGAACTTTTTTGTTGCATATCTTACAAAGCCTTGTGCTTAGTTGGAGATTATTGAAGTAGCTCCCTTTTTAGGCACTAAATCGCTCCAACATATACTTGGTCTTATGTCATTTTTTTTTTATCACATAAAACTTTATGCCGGTGTTGTTGCTGATGACATGATATGGCACAGCTCTAGTTATACCTGTCACTTCACAACAATGATCTAGGTTTGAATCTTTTGTCCATTCAGGGTTTGAAAATGTGTGTGTCATTAGGTAAATGGATGTAGGATGAACAGGGTGAGTGTAAATGGCAATTGAGTCCAGTAGTAAGTGATTCAGTAGTGACAATTTCTATTGAAAACCAGTAACTGGTGTTCTTTTCTGCTTTTCATAGTCTTGGTTGATCGGGTATTGTCGTAACCCTGATGGACGGGCGGTCGATGTAGACATGCAAGTTATTGAATTTGATAACTTGAGGATGAAGCAATGTAGGAATTTTAAATCTATGCCATCGGTGTATCTACTCCATGACCTCGGCTCAAGGTCAGGAGTCAAAGGTCAAGTGTTCATTACACTCATTGAAAGGTTAAGTTGTCCTACGGTTTATGTAGAGAACAATGTAGTGACTTGTATCATTTTTAACTACATATTAATAAGACTGATTTATCTAATTATTAAGTTTCTAAAGAAACCTGACGTTTCTGGAACTGTTCGTTTCTAGTCAGGGCCTCATGACAGACATTTATTATAGATTTCCTCAGTAGACGTAAGCCCAGTAATTCATTCAGTTTGTTTAAAACTTTCCATAGTGAATCACACTTTTTGCTTGGAAATACACTCGGCGCATTACTGTCCATGTGCTTTGAATTTAATTTCAGAGTAGAACATTTTATTATTGGCAGAATCCTCTCTGCACATTAAACACAGTAAATGTATTAGACTGATAAACAATACTTCCTCCTCTTTGAAACCCGCAGTGGAGCCACTTAACTGTTATCTACTAGAGTGGAAGCTGCTCACTTTAAAACAACAGGGGAGCTCCTGAGTTGCTGAATGCTAAAAACAGTGTATGCAGCCTCAGCAAACTCTACTTTAATGAGCAAAAGCTTTGAAATATCCATCACGTGAACGTTTCCGTGGCTTCCCTCACAAACAGTTCTGCCTGCATGCCTTTTTCTAGATGGAGGAGATGGAGAACAACATGAAAGCACTGACAGACGAGCTCCAGGACGTGAAGGCTGAACGCACTGTGTTCAGAGAGAAGGCGGAGCGACTAAATATGGAGCTGAATCATATTTTGGGGAACCACGAGGCTCGCATCATTGATGTGGACGCCCTGTGCATGGAAAACAAGTGAGTTAGAGATGTGCCAGACAGAAGTGTCATCATTTGACACTTTTTAAAATACATTTTTCAGTCTCAATACTATCTTCTAAAACATCAAAACTATTTAATACCAAACTTCGAATTTACCTAATAAACGTAATTAGTGTAAACCAACTAAAAGGTATGTTAAATCTTGAAAGTAGACATCTTTGACTTCAGTATTAACTTCATAAACTCCTGGCATTTTCTCAGCTACCTTTCATCATCACCTTTTTCAGCAGTCTTGAAGGAGTTCTCACACGCTGAGCACCTCCTGGCTGTTCTTCCTTAGTCTGTGGTGCATCTCATCCAAAAACCTTTTCAACAGTGGTTAGGTTTGGATGTCCGTGGATGCCAGGTGTTCCTGATTCTGAACACCATCCTTTTTTTGAGAGGGGCTTTAATGTTCCCCTATTGTGCAATAATAATAGAAGTCAGAAATTGCTGCAGGATGAATTCTGAGTAAATCATCATCTGTGTCACTAGCAGATGTCCTCACAGTATCACACCATCTTCGCCATAACTAACAATGAGAGACACGTGCATGTCCATTTCTTGTTTCTTAGATGATAAAGGTGTGATTTGCACAGTGTCCTCCAAACAGCTCCTGCTGAGATGTGTTTGGTTCCTGTGAAACTTGAGGGCTCTAATCTGAAGTGCCAATGATTGACTTCTGAGGCTGTAATCCTAATAAACTTCTCTCTTGGTCTTCCTGTCTGGAGGCAATTGTCATGAAAGACAGTTGATAGATTTTGAGATGGCACTTGGGGAAACTGAATGAACTGACTGACCTCCTTTTTTTGAAATAATATAAACTTGTTTCTCTCTTTATTTAGATGGCCATTTCTCGTTGCTTAACTAAGCAGTACTGGACATGTTCTTCCTTACTGTACATGCGCTTCAGTGTTTTTACCCACGTCTTATGTGGTAGTCATGTTTAATCCGGGTGTACATTAGCTAATGAAAGATCAAAAAGGCATGGAAGAAGAGAATGCTTGGTTTCATTTCCATATGAATGCATTTTTTATGTTGTGACTTCTGTGTTCTACATGGCAGAGGGCGAGCTAAATGACAAACAGCAAGACAAACATAAACAAGAGTCATTCACGTTACCAAATGCTCTTTTTGACACTGCCTCCTGCTCACAGTGCACAGCGATCATACATGTAATGTGGAACTCCTCTGTCTGTCATGTGTGTTTTGACTTTGCTGGGTGTCTTTCTAATCATTGTTCCTGTAGGTATTTACATGACCGTTTAAATCAACTGCAAGAGGAGGTGAACCTGCTGAAGTCAAACATCATGAAGTACAAGGTACAGATTGAATGCTGCAGTTAAAATGTGACACAGACATTGCCTGACTCGGTACATGTAATTTCTTTACATGTGTATGGTTTTGTGAATGTTCTTAATGCAAAGGAAGTGGCTTTTTACTAAAATGTTTGTGTGAATCAGCAGGGTGAGCTTTATTCTCTTGTTTTTCTGTCCCTGCAGACAGCCCTGGAGAGGAGGAAAAACTCCAGCACATATGGGAAATCAAATAACAGTCCTCTTACTGGAGTCCTCTCAGCCAAACAAGGTGAAAACACAACCTGTTCAGCTCACTTTGAGTTCTTTAAACTCAGACATAAATAGATGTAGTATTAGCTGATCTGGAAACTGCAGAAAGGCACTAATGCGAATGTTCTCAGGCCAAATAAACTCTACAACTGATGGCGTGTCTTCAGTATAACAACCACTTCCTTTGTTTCTACCCGTGTCTCAATGGATTATTTAATAACTTCTCTTTTTGCCGATCCTCCGAGCCACTGCCGGACACCAGCTGGGTTACTAATTGTATTCTGAGTGGTAAAGAGCACCACTGGCAGGGAAATGAGCCTGCCATGATGACTGACAGTTGCTGGCAGAAGCAGCACAGTGGGCTCTGGAGTTAAAGTTAGGAGAGTGTCACCTAGAAGACATCTGTTTCTAACTCTCCATCTCTGTCTTACTCTTATCATGCTGTGTTCCCTGTCTCTTGTTATATCACCCTGCTTTCTTTGTTACCTATTTTTAACTTTTGTGTAAGTTTTATTGGGGGATTATTGGCATTTCTCTTCCCTCCATTTGTGGCTCTCTGTCCCTTTCTCTTCCCATCCTGATTTTTTCCCCCTTTCCCTCCTTTTTAGTTCAAGAGATGCTTCTGGAAGAGCAGGGCTGCAGTCTACCAGCCACGCCTCAGTCAATCTCCGACCTCAAGTCTCTCGCCACTGCTCTCCTGGAGACGATCCATGAGAAGAATTTGGTCATCCAGCACCAGAGACACAGCAACAGGTATTAAGAGTTCCTGCTTTGCCGCTGATGGCATCATAATGGTAATATTTCACCTTTAACCCCCTAACACAGTTACATTGTTTGTCTAGCTGTTACAAGAATTCTCCTCCTATAAAGCAAACACTGGAATATGACATAAGTGTGCGCACACACACACACTGACCCTTCTTCTCACCTGGCCTGCAGGATCTTGGGAAATAGAGTTGCAGATTTGGAAAGGAAGCTGAAGACCTTGGAGGTTTCAGGATTATGGAGTCTTCCAGGTGGGTCTTTGAACACCTAAACTGTTCCACCATCAAACCTTTTATGAATCCATTAAAAACTAAAAGCAGTTCAACAGTCTTTATTTTGAGACACTTTTGTGCTTTTGGAAAAATGATCACATATGATGAGTAAAACTAATGAATCATATTAATGTATCGTTTGAAGACTACCGCTGAGAACATGTAATCTTTCCCACATCATTAGAAAACATAAATGTGTGTGTGTGTAGCCAATAAAACATTAAGATAAGCAAAAGATCAGACGTTGGCTGGTGTCAGATAGCTTTGTCTTGCTCTGCCTTGAAGACCAGCATCCCGGCATCGCCTTTTCACTCTTGACAATGAGACTGGTGTTATGCTTGTAACATTTAATGAAGCTGCCAGCTGAGGACCTGCGAGGCATCTGTTTCTCAAACTCGAGACTCTGATGTCTTCTTGCTCAGTTGTGCACTGGGCCTCCCACTTCTCTTTCTGCTCTGGTTAGAGCCAGTTTGCTCTGTTCTTTGAAGAGAAGTGCACACTGTTGTACTTCATTTTTATTTAATTTTTTGGGGGATTTTTCCTCATGGAATATCTTTCACATCTAAGAACAAGAAAACTGAAAAACTGGAAAGTTGACTTGTTTTTTCTGTCTGTTTAAATCCACACAGACTGAAGCTCCAGACACGCGACTACTTAAACTTTAAGCTAATCAGCTAAAACAGCTTTTAATAATCTTCTGTTACTATCATAGTCATCATCTACTACATAGATATTCCATTAAAAACAAGAAAAAGATAACGATGACTTTAAAGTTATTTTGATTTAAACAAATTAGGACCTCTTTTATTTTAAAAGTCTATGTAAAATCTCCTAAAATCATGGATACAGTATTGGAGTGCATCCATATAATAAATATGATTTTCAATTTAAGTTAAAATCATTTAATAATTGTCTCAGTGTTGTCCATCTGATGCATTTAAAGGTTGTTTAAATGACCCGGAGATCTTTGCTGGGATCGTTCTAGCTGGCCTGCTGGTTTAAATTCATTTCCTCTCCTGTCTTTTTCATTAATGAGCTTTTCTGTTCATAACACTGTGCCTTTCTCTCCTCTCTGGCTGCGTCTCAGGCTTGACCTACCACGTATCTGTGGGAATTGGGAGTATGTATTCCTTCTGCCCCACTTAGTTCATCCATGCCCTCCACTATGTCATGCCAGGACAAATCTGGGCAGACGCCCAGAAAACATGTCACCTCATGCCCACCGTTTACAATGTGTTGACTCCATTGACCACCAGCTCATGTGTCTGTTCATGATACCGCTGACTGAATCAGGCCGACGGAGTGCCACACACTGATGCTCTCGGTCCAGTGGACCTGTCTTAAATTTTACTCACAAGAGAAACCAAAAAAAAAAGCGCTTTCTTTGAGTGATGCAGTTGGGCTTCTTTTAAGGGCAGCACAGTACTGTTGAGTAGTAGTAGTAGTAGAAGGATTCGAGGCTCTCATAATACAGATGAGAGCCTTGTTGAAGACAGTTTCTCATATACAGTTTTGGTATATGAGAGTGTAAAGTCAAAGTTCTTATTATTTTATCAGAAAGTGAATTTTTGAACCACTTTTTAACCCTTGATCCTATGTTTGTATTTAAAATTGAAGTATAAAAAATGCTGTATCGGCTGTCAGATTTTCCTCAAAGACACAGCTGGTGACTTTTCCTGTCCTGTAAAGATGTCCGACTCTCAGAAGAGCAAAACCAGTCCAAAAATATAAAACTATTTACCAAACGTAATCGAAAAACATTTGCGGCCTGAAACAAGGGGACCGTGCTTGCTCACTTAGAAAGCAGTTCCCCTTTATCTCCACTGGAGGGAGATGTTGTGCCGTCTATGAAGCAGACTGAACGGTGGAGGGGCTGCGGCTGGATGGAGGTGCCCTGTCATGAGACCGTCATTCTCTCCGCCATAAAACTGACAAGCATCCATTACTGAAAATGATTGCCCACATTACAAACACATTTAGGGGAATGTGCCGTTATTAGGGAATTTGTAGACGAGGGCCCAGAGTGCCTGACGACCACGCTGTCCACCACAGTTAGGGAGACAGAGATATAGAGAGAGATGTGAGCGTCTGTGGCCTTGATGCGAGATGAAGTTGGGCTGATTGATATTAAAGGCAAACGGGATAGGATGGAGGGCCTTGGCTGCCTACCTGAGTCCCGGAAAACACTAGAGGTGACTACATTGTCTACGGATGAGAGAGAGCCAAAAACAATAACAGTGACATCGATGCGGTGAGTCAGATAAAGTTGTGATTGATAGCTTCCCCCACCCCAGTCCTCCAGTTCAGCGCCCCCACCTCCTGTGCTGAATGAGTGTGAGCTGAAATGTAACACTGCGAGTGAAAACCTGTCAGAGTGCATCAGAGATTGAAAAGACAGAGGTGGATACAGAATGCACCCTGTTTTGGTCAACTGACAGACTTTTTCCAGTTAAGAGGAAGGCATTTCCTGTCAATGTCGAGCTAGACAGCACTGCATAGTGTAAGCTCCTGTGACTAGCTGACAGCTATGTACACTTCTCCCGTTTGTGATATAGTCTTTAATATCCAGTATGATCTGGTGTCACATAATATGGAATAGTCCTTTTTTATGCGCATAAACACACATATATATTTGCGTGTTTGTTAGATGCGTTTCAAAGAGGTGTAGAGGTGGTTAGATGACGATACAGGCAGCTGTCAGTAAGGGTTCAAAGCAAACCACTGGTGCCTCCTATCTCTGAGTTCTGCACGCCTCATGGAGACACAGCTGCTGTGCTCAGTCTGGGTCTTCGTCTGCATATCCAGTAACCAGCATCGCTTTATTACTGGCTTCAAAAGGCAGTCTGGTGAAGTTTTCCTCGACTGTTCTCCTAAAAATAAATCTAAACTGTCCTAACACAATTGCAAGTTTAGATGCAGTTTCACACACTACTGGCCTATGTGATGTCGATATATTGCTCAGCTTTCTAGCATCTTCCTAAATGGCACTTTTATGTCTGCCCAAAATGGCCCATATCTGCATATCTTTGGCCTTGAATGATGGCAGTGGCTCAGGGTTGGTCTGTTTGCTTAGACTCAGCTGCTGCACCACCTTATATGGATCTGATGTTACGTGTGGGATTAGATTTGACAATACTTGCCATAAAACATCATCAGGCTCAGTTTTCTGACTCGTGGGTCAAGTCTTTTTCACACAGCAGTTGTTATTAGTGCCAAAAATAGACCAGATCAAGCTCAAAGTGTATCTGGGTGAAAATATAAAAGCCTCCACAGATCATCAGTCTGTGTTGTACTGGGTTGTTGCTGTTTGCAAGAGAATAATCACAAATGATTTGTGGAAATATTGCATTGATTTGTCATGCTTTATTTAGCAGATATTTGGCTAATCGGGCTGTTTTTAGTCAAAAACAATCATAAAATTGATCTTGGTTTTGTTTTATGACAGTTTATTAGTTTTAAATATCTTAGTAGTGGCCCTGTTGAAGTAACCAAAAGGAATGCAGTTTAACAGCCTTAAAGCATATTAATGGCTAAACACAGTCTCACAGTTAAATAATTAGAGGAACTTTCTAGACAACATGACTTTTTTGTTTTTGCTTCTTTTGATTTACCCAGCTGGTACGACGAATTCGAACAGCCTCTCCCTCGCTCGCTGTTCCCATGTCAGTGTAAACACTGAGCATCCATAACAATATGGACTGTTTTCATAACAATATGGTGTCCGTTCACCATTCATGATTCTCATGCATTGTGTCTTCCAGCCATCCATTTTCTCGTTCTCCTGTTTGTTTTCTTGTCGCACACTTGAACGGTCGGAGACACACGCAGAGGTTCGCCTGTTCACAGGCTACGTGCGACAGCAGAGGCTGCTAACTTCCAGCAGAGTGTCTGTGCATATAGTTTTGTGTGTATACTCGTGACGTCTGGTTTATAGTGCACAGTCTCTTTTGAGTAGCATATGGTGTCAGCCTAAGAGGCGTGCAGCCATCACTAATGAAGACAGATGAGAGGGAGCTGGAGCCTCTTCCTGTGAGCACTGCAATGCATACGTGCGCCTGTGTTTGCATGCACCATCGTACATGTGCTCCATCCAATCTAACACTCCTCCACCCTCCAAAAAACCCTCTACATATCACTTGTTTGTTGTTCTCATTTGGACCAGAGAGTAACTGGGAGCGTTTTTCTCCTTGGCGCTGATGTTACAGGGACAAGAGACAGTATCACACTAAATGAGAACCTTCAGCCAGAGCTCCGTCCTACACGTGTCACGTCTCAGCCAAACATGCAGCCCAGAGTGCATCCACCCAAAGGTGAGTGTGTAATTGCAAGTGACTGGCTTCTCCAGTCAATGATAAGAACTCCTACCGCTAATGGCGTAAACACTGCAATTAGGCATTGCATGCTAAACACTCCTTTCTACCTTCCGTGTTTAACCCAAGTCCTTTCCCTTCCCGCCTCCACTTCTCCCTGTTCCTCATTGGTGCAAGATACCCAAATGCCATGGCATTTTGGAAATGTGAGGCAAATTCTCGCCCACTGACATTCAGAAACTTCTGCCATGTTCTCTTTGAAAGAGGGTGGGGGGATCAGGGTGGGAGGACTATAAATATGGATGCCACTTCAAGTAATGTTGCTTTCTTCTTGCGTGTTTTTGCGTGTCTGTGTGTGCGTGGGGGTGGGGGGACTCTATGTGTGCAGTCTTTAACCTTTTTGCCTGCACATCCACAAATATGGGTCAGTAATCCCCAAAGTGAGAGCATATTTTGGCGAAGAAGCAGAACTAAGCTGTTGCTATTGCTGAGATGCAGGGCGTCACACTTGTCTTGCGTCCCCTTGTCTGGGGCACCGCTGCTATATTTAGCCTGTTGCCATGGAAGCACTTCAGTCACATAAGTAATTGAAATAAGTTTCTACATTGACACTGTGATCCAACTCTGAGAGAGGAAAGTTTTTCTAGCAGAATCAATACGGGCTTTTTCATTTGTGGCTGCTGTTTCGTTTTTTTCATGCATTTTAAACTCTTGTCTAATGCAATTTTTGTTATATCGTTTCGTGTGTGTGGTTTTTGGGTTGGTTTTTTTATTACTGTTATCAGTTATGACAATAATTATTGTCTCTAGCTACTCATTAGAAAGTTTTCCTTTTTTCTTTTTCTTTAAAAAACTTTTTTGGCTCCAACTTCAGATCAAGTGAGCGATTAAAATGACCAGTCATCTCATCTTCCTTTTCCCAGTTCTTTTAGACGACAGAAGTTCACATGAATCATCTTGGGAGTGCCACACCGCTGGCGCTGACCTTGGCACAGATGGTGTCAGCAGGGAAGACGCACCTGCACTGCACAGCAGCCTGGAGACTCTTGACAGGGTGGAGACGAATGGGATTGACAGAAGGGGGGGGGAGCTGGTGACCCTTACAGAAGATGCAGGCGTAGAGCTGGAGGAGGGGCGGAGCCCTGTGGAAGAGGCAGGGCATGAGATAGAAGGAGTTGATGATGATGAAGAGCTGGGTTCCACAGTGGAGGAAGGAGAGGAAGCAGCTCTGGCGCTGGATGTCCCACAAACTGAATCAGACCTTCAGTGGCTTTCAATTAAACAAGCTTCTGTCAGTCATTCGGAGGTGGGTCAGCGGCCCTGTGAATCCCAGAACAGTGAGTCCGATAATGTACCTGAACATGAAGAAGCCTCTGTGTCAGCTCCAGAGAGCCAGGCTGCAGAGGTGTCGAGTACAAGAGAGTGGGACGTTCAGTGTCCCTCTGCACAGAGTGACTCCTGTCATAGTGACAACTTGGCATGATCCAACCGAGAAGCTTATTTAAATCCTCGTCCTTGTCGTCGTTATTGATGATTGCATTAATCATCCACTGTTGCATTCCCACAACGCAGCCAGTGCTCACGAGCTGTCTTCTCCACCGCTTTAGTCAATAAAAGAGAGAGAAAGCACTTTTTCAGCCACCACTGACAAAGCTCGAAGTGCACTTTGTATCCAGACAAGCTTGTTGCTGCACAGGAACAGAAAATCTTCAAATCGATGGAGTTGCAAACTTCATGCCCTGCAGGAAGAATTTAGCTAGGAAAATAACAAATATGGCAACATGCGTTCCTATGCCCCATATTTCCTTCTTCCTTTCCCCTGCGATAAGATAATCCCACTTGTTTGCTTTCTTCTTCCTAAGGGATGTTAATAAACTGAATGCTGCATTTTTTGTCACTCTTAGATGAGTTCAAATTTTCATACCAAAACTTGTAATGAATGTGCACATAATTGTGAATTATTTAATCTTAATACCGGAGATTCTATTGATGTCTGTTCAGCATTATGGGTGAATCTTATTAATGAGTCCATTTTTATTTTTCCATATTTAACAGTTGGTTTTTGAACTACACTACATGTGCCTTATATGTGGAACTCACTGATATTTATAAATGTATAAACCTGCAGCATTGGTGGTTGTCACTTTCCTTTTCACAGATTAAGCTAATACAGACTTTCAGTCATGTGAAAAAGAAAGTTTTCATAGGAATCTGTGCACTCTTATAAATACGTACACCTCATAATTGAGTAGCTTCTAGAGCCACATTTAGCAGTAATAACTTTACATAATTATTTTTTATATGATTTTATGAGTGTCTCACAGTCTCATCATTTATTCTGTTGTAGACTTTCACGCACAGCAGAAATTCAGACCAAGCTTTAGCTTTCAGACAGATGGCCTCATATTTGACTGAGAATATTTTGGTATGCGGCGTTCATGGTTGACTCAATGACTCAAAGGTCTTCAGGTCCTGTGGCTCCAAAACAATGCTAAATCATTGTCCCTCCACCGCCATGCTTGAAAGTTGGTATGAGGTGTTTGTGCTGATATACTGTTTGGTTTCCACTGAATGTGTTGCAGTGCATTATGGAAATATAGAAATCTCTACTTTGGTCTCATTTTTCCAAAGGAAATTGTTCCAAAAGTCCAGTGGTTTGTTGTCATGCAACTTTACAAACCTAAGCCCTGCTGCCATTCTCTTCTGAGAAAGAAGAAGCTTTCTCCAGGCACTTCTTACAAACAAGCCATACTTCAGCTTTTTGTAATTGTATTGTTCTGAACTTCAACATTTAACCTAACTGAGGCCCGTAGAGTCTACGTTGTAGATCTTAGGTTTTTGCAGCTTTTCTGAGAATTGCCGGTTTGCCTTTCAACTGAATTTGCTGGGCTGTTCTTTCCTGGGACGATGGTGGCATTATGTCAACACACAACAACGCCAGAGCAGCAAACTGTCCAAACTTCTCCTTTTATAGAGGTGCTCACACCTGCTGATGATCAGCTATTCAAGTGCATTTAATTAGCAGCACCTGGCTGCTATTTCCCTGACAATGCCAGTGGAAGTAGCAAGGGTGTACTTGGTTTTTCCACATGACCGTATCTTTATTGGTCCTTTATATCCTGCAGACACACACACACATCAAAAGTAGAACTTATTATTTTAAAAAGAAAGAAAAATGTTTATTTTATGTGGGCAGTAAACAGCGAGACCCAAACCATTAAAATAGTTGAACTAGTTAGCCTAAAGTCATAAATGCAGGCTTTCTGCAAACATAATACCAAGCCTTCTGGCTCTACAGAATGAAAATAGTAGGTGGTGAAAAGTACATTTTTGTGCCGTGATTGATGAACATCCAGCTTCTACCAAGTGTTAGTAGCACAAACACAAAGTAGACCCAACCAGCTCCTGTACAAGAATATAACTACTACAATATTCACTTATTTTGTTAAGACTTAAAAAGAACATCTGGCTTACCATCAATTGAAATGTTTGGAACGTGATGGGCTGTGTCAAAGGAGTACTTCAGCTTATCTGATAGGGCTTTTGATATATAAGCGAAAGGTTGCGAACCAGTGGTCTTGTGGGATTTAAAGTTGGATATTTGTAGCAGCTCTTAAGCTAGAAACCACCCAGGCAGAAATTTTATCTGATCAAAACTTCAGCCGACGGAGGCTGACTTAGTGAACCTGGTGTAATGGCTGTTTGAGCTTCCGCACACACACACACATTAAGGTTTGATAGTGATGTTCTGGACCAGAAAATGAAATTTGTTCCAACGAAGTGTTCACAAGGTTGGTGTCTCATTAATTCTAAATGGAGCAGCTTCAGTCCTTTACTGAGTGACAGATTTGAAGTGCTTAACTTGATTCTCTATTTAGAGCCTCACGTGTTCAAAGACAGTGTGATGAAGAAACATTTAGCAATTATTTATAATGATAATTTCACAGTTACTCTGGATAAAAGCGAGAAAACGTATGAAAAAAAATCAAATAAACTAAAAATATTGATACTGGCATTAGCTATAGGTCAAAAGTGGATGCTTGTATGTCAGTAATTTATTTGCTGCATGCCTTTCTAAAATCAACATCGTCAACCACATGCACATTTTGCTCAGTATGATTGTTGATCTTCAACATAAACAAAGTTATAAACACCAGAAGTCGTCTTGCGATATAAAGTAGATGCGCAAACACACCCGTTTTGTCTTACAGCCAAAGTCCAGAGCCCAGTGTCTATAGAGAATCAGTGGCGAGGCCTACTCTGCCTGCATGCAGGTGACAGCTGGCCTCTCCAGGCAAACGCAGCGTCAAAGCCAGAATCTATGAACTGCTTATTCTGCAGAAGGCCACTTGCTATTTTTAATCTCTGACACAAAATAGAGGCGAGGAGAGGGAAAGAATTCAAGCTAGGAAGCCGTGGTGCGCACCCAGCGTCGGCCCCATGCCAGGCAGCTGATTTGGCACACTGCAGCAGGTTTAAGTTTATAAACCAGATGGAAACTGAACTAATCAGTTTGCAAGATGATACCAGCTTGCGATTCCTTTCCTCATAAAGTCATTGACCAGTTTTTGATTGTGTGCAAGCGTGTGAATCGCTTAAGGAAATTAGTCAGCTTTGCATATGTTAGAGAAGAAGTAATGTGTTGGGAGAGGCGGGTGACTGTGGAAGAATGAGCCACATCGGGTGCTCTTGTGGGCTGACTCCATGTTGCGTGTTTTTTGGGGGGGGGTTTTGTCATATTTCTAACCATGAACTTAAAACAAGATTCTGAAGTATTATCAGAAACCAGGCCCATACATCTGTCATACATTTGTTTACTATATGTCTATACTGGTATAAATTATGGGCCACTAATCAAAAATAAGGTCCATTAGAGAATTTAAAGAATATCCACCTCTCCAACACCACCTTTAGAGAGTCCAACTCCATTCCCATGACATTACTGGCCTTGCACATAAGTTTACTGAGTCTGTTGGCATCTGCGACCCTCAACCTGCTGCCCCAGCATGCAACAGACTCATAGAAAATCACGAGTACTCACAGATGTTAAAAGATCTCAGCCGCCTCAGAAAATACAGATGACCTTGGCCCTTCCTGTAGAGTGCAGTGGTGTTTTTAACCTAGTCCACTTTATTGTCAGTGTGTACTCTGAGGTATTTATAGTCCTCCACTATGTCCACATCGACCCCTTGGATTAAAGCAGGGGTCGCTGGTTTCCTGGTCCTCCTAAAGTCCACAATCAATTCCTTGGTCTTTGTCACGCTGAGCTGCTGATGATTCTGCTCGCACCATGAGACAAAGGAGTCCACCACAGCCCGCTACTCCATCTCATCACCCTAGCTGGTGCATTCAACCATCGCAGAGTCATCAGGAAACCTCTGAAGATGGCAGGTCTCTGTGTTGAGGGTGAAGTGGAAAGGGGAGAAAACGGTCAAACAACAAAGAACCAATTTTGAATTGTATGTTCAAGCATTTTGTAACTAGCACCTGCCATTTGTTCCCCTTTCTTTAGCTGAATCTGTGAAAAATACCAAAGGTGTTGGGGGAGCATAGGTTTTTTTGACTCACCACGCCATAAAATCTGGAAAACATTTTTCAGCATGACAAAACATGTTGCCTAGTCCAGTAGAAGCATAACTGGATAGTAAAAACACACAATTGAACACTTTCAGTCATGGATTGGCCTCCCAAGAGTTCCTACCTCAACATTATTGGAGCGGTGTGGGATCATCTTCACAGAGAACAGAACAAAACGTAGCCAACGTCCAAAGAAGAGCTTTGAATGTCCTCCAGGAACCCTCAGGAACTATTCCTGAAGATTACTAAAAGACATGACAAGAAAGTTTGTCTCAGAGAGTTCAGGCTGTGTTGAAGAATAAAGATTGTCAAAGATTTTGATTTTGAAGCTCATTAGATTCTACAAACTCTATTTATGTTTTATACACTTCTTTTCTATCTATGTTTGTAAATGTTACATCGCTGCACCTATTTCCCATTTCCTAGCTTTATATAAAGAAACTGTTTAATACTTGATTTTTTTGTTTTACAGTAATCTACCAAACACTGAGGTCAGTACATCCTCCAGAAATCCTGCATTAACCATGTTATGCCAGAAATACTCCAAAATGTTTTCTCAGTGAAGATGAGTTAAGTGTCGGGATCTGCTATTGAAGATAAAATACTTATCACTAAGATTAACCTTGTATGATGTTATAATATGAGTTTATACTTGCTTAGGATTCAGCAGAGACGCTGCCTCTTTAACTGTTACCCGTCAGAATTTCATTGGTGGGTGTTTGGTCTTGTCACCAAGCTGAAAGATTAAGGCCCCCCCCCCCCAGAGAGCAAAAGAAAATTGCTGAGAGCTGTTGTAGCCAATCATCACCACGACAGATAAAAATGAGGCTACAGAAGTAGCCCATGCCAAAAAGTAATCTTAGCCCCTTATCTTTGACAGCGACATCCCTCACTGTATTGCGAGTAAAAAATGTGCTGAAATCACGTAGGTGTGCGTTTGCATCTGTATATTTGAGTTAAAAGATATCAAGACAAGAATAATTCCTCTGTGTGCGTATGGCCATTCTGTGATTTCTGTCTCTTTGTGCTCATCTGATACCCTTACATGTTTAAGATGTTCAAATGCCTTGTGTAGTATTGTATATATTATATATAGGCTTGTCAGTATTAACTCGCTTTGTTCTGTTCCCTGGCCGCCCATTTATCGCACTCTGGAGCATGAAAAGTGGGAGACACTGGCCAGGTCACAGCAGTGCTCACTGGCTCTAATAAGTGTGAGCAGGGTGCCAGGTGGATGTAGGAGATTTTGACACCCCATCATCTGTGGGTCTTCTGCAACTTCGAGGGATGGGGGCGTTTGAAGTCAGCAGTTTCCAGGCCAACCATTCAGCAGGGTTAATTACTATACCAACCAGGTGCCCCCTACCAGTAATGATCAGCGCCCTTACGATCCATTCACCATTCACTCACCTTGCTTTTTTACGCTTACCTGAGTTTTATATCATGTAGTCCCTTTGAGACACTAGAGTTCACAGAGCCATGCAGGTTTGCTCTCGGGGTGCTGCAATTTGAGGACTTTCTGCTCTGTTGCTGACAAGGCTGTTAATATCTGAGACAATAGAAGAAGAAGAAACACAAGATACATGTGTCAGTCATCTTTTCTGTACTTGTTAGGATGGAGTTTCTAAAGTATCAACGGTGCACTCTGCATAATTGCACTTTTTATATGCTGTTGCTGCAATGAGTGTGTTTATTTTGTATTTGTTAAAGTGGACTGTTTATCCTTTTCTTTACCATCTGTGTTACAGCTATACTGGCTGAATTCTTATTATGACGCCCACATTAAATATTGCCAAAGTTTGATATAATGATGTCAGCATATGTGCATGTAATCCCGATGGGTCACAGCCCTGGTTTTTGCTACTGTTTAAGCTATATGATGCCAAAGAGAAGAGATGTAGTGCTTGAAAGATTAGTTGTAAAACAGCTGGTTGATCATCTGCAGAGGAAAGGTTTATTTGAAGACTTATAGTCGGGATTCAGAATTCATCGCAGTACAGAAACAACATTAGTGAAGGTCACAAATGATCTTCTTATGGCCTCTGACAGTGGACTTACTTCCTGACATCTGGTTTGTCCTGCCAGATGTTAGTGCAGTGTCCGACATGACAAGTTTGGTGGTGGGTCAGTGATGGTCTCGGGACGCATATCCATGGAAGGATGTACAGTTTTCTACAGACTAGGCAGTAGAATGATGAAATTCTTGGAGCCATTGTCACTCTACGCTGGTGCAGTGGGTCCTGGGTTCCTCCTGTTGCACAACAGTGCAGGCGTGATGAGGTGAGAGTATGCAGGCAGCTCCCAGAGGATGAAGGAATTGATACCACTGACTGGCCCCGCACTCACCTGGCCTAAAGCCAACAGAACACCTCTGGGACAATATGCTTCAGTCCTTTTAACGTCGCCAGGTTGCACCTCAGATGATCTAGAAGCTCAGTGATGCCCTGGTCCAGATCTGGACGAGATCGCCCAGGACACCATCCCTCACCTCATTAGGTGCATGCTCCGATGGCGAGCATACAAGCACGGGTGGGCGCCAAATAAACTACCTAGTACCATTCTGAGTTGCTGCAATGACATTCCAGGAAAACAGACTAACCTGCTGCATCATTTTTTCATTTTGATTTTTGGGCTGTCTTTGCAGGTTGATCATTTTCCTTTCCATCAAACGATGTGGCATCCCTGCATTTCTAACACATTAACCAGTCTGCATCAGTATAGATATCCAGTGTTCCTGTAATTTATCTGAGCAGTGTACAGTACTGTGCAAAAGTTTTAGGTAGGTGTGGAAAAAATGCTGTAAACAAAGAATGCTTTCCGAAATATAAATGATTGTTTATTGGCCCCAAACGTATTCTGCAGCAGGACAACAACCCCAAACATACAGTCAAGTGACCTTATATTAAAATAAAGTCTAAAGCTAAGCTAACTTGAGCAGGCTGGACCCTTGTACATATGAAGGTCATTATCACCCAGCGCTTAAGCTGCAACATAAAAAGGAGGCTAACAGAGTTTATTGAATATGTAAGATGAAATATAAAATATATAAACCTATATAATAATGAAAAACAAAGATACATCCTCGCAAGACAACTTAGGCATTCCTTCAAGCCTTATGCTGCCATCTCAACTTCTGACCTTAGAGCCCAGGCAAAGGCCAGTACCAATTACCAAAAATGGCATCAGTCATAGTAATAGAGAAGTTTCATCACAAAGTACTGTCTGCCCAACTCCTGAAAGTTCTTTGCAACCTGCAATGTATTCAGTTTCCAAATGTCTTAGTGGAAAGACTGAAACTGACAACAGTAACAACAACATGGCTCCCGGGACCCTGCTGGGAAGCAAGGAAAGCAAACTCTGAATGTTGGAGGCACGAGAACTTGTGGACAGCCGATAAGCAAAAAGGCCACACGGAGGGTCAGCACGTAGTCACACCATACAGTCAGATCTCTATTAAGATAGGAGATGGTGGGCCAGTGTGATAAGAGCTGACAGGACCTGCTGATGTGATAACAGTGATGGGGCACCAGCTGCAGATGTCACTGTCCCTAACCAACAGGGGAATTGGACTGAACTTTTTCTGGATGAGAGCGAGGTAGTCCTTTAGTCCATTATGCTCAGATTTCATAGAACTTTGGTAATTACAGGATACTGCTAATGCGGAAACATTTTCATATTTAATGGTACAGTGGGTCATTTGTTTAGTATATTTAAAAGAGAGAGAAAAATAATGCTGTATTGATTATTTTTGCTTCCTTATCTCAAGCCTCTTAACACTCAAAAACAACATAAAAGTTAAGGATATATTAAACAACTCACCTCTGTATCGCTGTCATTGGTCAGAAGTGACTCATCGACTTCTGTTGGGTTCCTCTCACAAAGTTTTATAGCTTCCTCCACAGTAAATAGACATAGACACATATTAACAGCAGAGTTAAATAGTGGACTAACAGGGTACGCTCACTACAGCAGCCAAATCAGAAACAAGGCTATAGGACTGTTTTTAAAGCTTTACACTCCCTGGAGCACAATGGCCTCATTAATCGCAAAACTGGGGAGGTTTGGATCCACCAAGAATCCTGGGATATGACCATCTGGCCAAACTGAGTAACCAAGCAAGAAGGGCCCCTGCAGAGATGGCAGAATGTGCCAGAAGGAGAACCATCGCAGCAGCACTCCATCAGTCAGGTTTTTATGAAGCTAGACCGAAAGAAGGAAACTTGCATGAAGGACTTCTGATAGTCTGCTTGGAGTTTACCACAGTGTGGCATTTTTAAAGTGAAATGAGGAGCAATGCCTAATATTTGCCAGACATAGTTGTCATTGTACTGAGGGGGGGTAAGGGGGTGCTTCTCACCAGCGGGGACAAGGGGGGGCCAGTCTACGCTGAAGGGAGAGTGAATGCTGCCAAAGCTTGCAGCCAAGACAACACTGGGTTGGAGTCGTGAAGCCAAGACACTTGTCCTTGGCATCAGGACAAGCGTCTGACTGTCCTTAAAGCCCAGACTTAATCCTCCATACAAAATGGCATCCAGTGTGATGAAGCTTGACAGCATCTTCCAGGAAGAATGAGATAGCCTGCCCAAATCGAGGTGTACAAAGCCTGCATAGACCTAAGAGTCTCTTCACTGAGTCCTGCATGACAATGATATAACAGCTCCTTCTGTATTGTAAGTGGTTTAAAAAAGACGGAACAACCAGCAGCTTCCTTCAAGTTTGTCTTAACTTTTCACTTTCGAATGAGCTGGACTTGTTTTCCCACTCCACTTCTCCGTCATGCATCCTCACTACTTCGTTACATCCTCCTCATTCCCACAACCTGCAGCGTGCTTACATAGATTCCTGCTCATTTGTAGACATCAAAACCCGAATCATTTTTTCAGTTTGTAATTGCCTAAATAAGTGACTTTCGCAGTTAAGCTAATTCTATATACAGCATTCTGAACGTTTGGGAAATGATTAGCATATTTCCCTGCAACGCCAGCTGCCTACGTGCTAAGCACACTGAATTTACCGTCGTTCAGTATTTCAAAACGCCTGATCCTTATGATATTTCATTGGTTGCCACAAGGCTTGTTAAAACTTCTTGTTAATACGGTATTGGTTTATTATGCAAAGCCACAAACTGCTTTGAAGTATGTGTAGCTAACATGGATACACGCTGATAAGATGGAAATACATGACCTAAGTAGCACAGCAAGTTCAAGTTAACTTAAATATTACAGAATTATTACTTATACTACAAATTACTCAGGCTAATTCACTGTGCCCCTCTCTCAAACTAAAAAAAAAGGAATCATAAAACAACTACAATGTCATTTTGCATCTCTCTGCAGTTTTGTTTTGTGTGTCTGTGATAATTTGCCATCTCTTTGTGCTGGCTTTGCATAACTTTGTAGTCTTTTGTTGTCATTTTCTGTCTCTTTTTAGCTGCACTGTCTCTTCAGGTTGGGCTTCCCACTGTGTATTTCTTTTGTAGTACAGTTGTGCATCCACCTCTTTGTAGCTGCTTTAGCTTTGAGTCTCTTTGTGGTCATTCTGTGCTTCAGGTTCTGAAATGTTACTTTAGGTGATATAAAGGAAAGTTTCAACAAAAGTCCTGGATTTGATTTGGATTGAAGCGAGATATGTTAGCATTCACTTAAAACAAAGGCTGATAAGGACCTCATGACCCCTGTGAGCCCTGGCGCTGGCCATCCTTTCTCCATATGTTCTATCCTAGACAGATTTAAGATACTGCCTGGCTATGTTGATTTGCCCCCCATCCATGCTCTCACTGCCAGATATGTTTGCCAGAGCTATTTCATACACAATTGCACTGATATTTAATAGCCTGTGAAAGAGAGGCAGACAGCAAGGTAGAAAATTGCCCAGTATTTTAAATTATCCTTAACTTTTATACCAATATTACTTCATAGCTGTAGCGTTGACTTCTCTTTAACCATCACCATCAATCCATCAGCTATAAGCAATGAACCATCTGCTATTATACAGCTTGTTAGCAAAGTCCAGGCTGAGTAATTACCTGTGTCAAAAGCGATGATTGTCTTCTGCGACGGATTATTCATCACTTTATAACTGCAGAGACTGAAAGAGGGATTTTGAAGTCATTCTAACAGAGCCTGCGAGTATTTTCCACAGTTGTCTGCTTAATTCACACAGACACACACATACAGCATGAATTATTGATAAGAGCCCTCAAACTTATTGGGTTAGTTTTAGACAAGTGGTACATGTGTATGAAACTGAAGATAATAATTAGGCTAATGCACCCATTAATGAAAAACTGAGTGCATGACAATACATATCCTGATGGAGGCAGCCAAAAAAGGGTTTTCAAAGAGTGTTAATTAAGAGGGCTTTAAATGGATACGAGGACCCTGCGATGGACCGGCGACCTGTGAAGGGTGGATGGATGAATGAATGGATCCACTCATCTCTTTTCAATCCATATGTGTTTATACACCACTCTAAATTTAGTCATTAGTTATTATTAACTTCTGGAACTCTTCCACATTGAGTCGTTTGTCCTGTCTCCCTCCCCTCACCTCCAACTAGTCAGGGCAGATGGCTGCCCTTCCCTGAGCCTGGTCCTGCTGGAGGGTTCTTCCTGTTAAAAGGGAGTTTTTCCTTCCCGCTGCCGCCAAGTGCTTGTTTACTTTGTTTTTATTGTCTTTAACTTACAGTAAAAAGTGGCTTGAGGTGACTGTTGTTGTGATTTGGCGCTATATAAATAAAATTGAAACTAACCGATGGATATAAGCTTATTACTTAAATCAAACTGCAAATTTTTTGCATGTGTTATTTGTGAAGTCAGTGTTTGCCTTAAGTTAACTGAAAATAACAGAATATATGAACATGCACAACCATAGAGGCTTTTGAAGTTTATTAGACACGTAGAAAAGCAACTTTGCAGTGGCATGTGAACCGGCAGCTCTGCTCTGGTTATGTGAAAAATATTAAGTAGATACAAATATGTAAATTTAAAGGTTAAAATACAGCCTGGAGTCCCCGCAGAGGATTTAAGGGTCCCCACCAGTTTTACTCCCCAGAACAAATGTTTGCATTCTGATGTGTTCATATAGATTTTTTTTAAATGTATGCACATTAAAAATATTTCCAGATGATTTGATCTTTTGTTGACACAAAGCTCTGAACTGAAGGGGGCGAGCCTGAAGTAGTGCCCGTGTCTGTATGTGTGCGTATGATGTTGTTTGGCGGGCACATCATCCCGACTCTCCTCGAGAGAAGCAGCGGACCTCCTGCATCCTCCCCCACATCCCAAACCCGCTGCACTGTATCTGCAGGCACCGCGATAACCTTCATGGACCGCATTATGCGCACGAGTCAGTAAAGTCGGGACGATTTTGTTTGGGTTTTTTCTTTTTACAGCGTGCTTAGCGGGTCTCACAGTAAAATCGCGGCTTTCGAGTCATTTTTGTCAAGGATAATGATGATGAGGTAAGAGCTTCCGGTCGCCATTTTGCCGGTGTGTAACGGTTTGGGCAGAATCTGAATGGAATAATTAGCCGCTGTTTGGACTGATACCAGTGGGAGATGTCTAAGCGACATCGTTTAGATTTGGGTGACGATCATTCGTCGAGTAAAAAGAGGTCCTCCGATGGGTATGTGACGGTAGTCCTCATATTTTAGCGTTAAGCCGTTGTGCTGTTTTTAAACCTCTGCAGCCTGATTGTTGTTGCTCCGACGCTAACTAGCTATGCTAGCACGTATGCTAAACACGGTCAGCTAACAATTTAGCTCCAGCAGGTAACAAAGTGTTCAGTTATTCTACTGATGGGGTCACATATGGAGGTGAAATCTAGCAATGGTTCTCCACCAAAGCACTTAGCACACAGTCGGTCAGCCATCGGCCTGGTCCTTTCTGCACGTGGCTAACGTCCCATGCTAACCGGTGCTAAGTGTTTCTTTAGTGCTAAGGTCAAAATTTTCGTCACACAAACTCAGCAGGTGATGTTGAGTTCTCGGCTGGTATGGCGTGCAGCGCTTAGTAAAAATCGCACAAGGAAAGTTTCTTATGAGTTGTACACGGGACACCATGCTGGCTGGGTCAGCGTACAAAAGAAGACCCCTGACAGTCGCTGTCATACCCCGGGCTGCTTTGGTACCTTGTCTGCAAGGGTCCGCAGTGTGGATAGGCACCTGCCGGGCCTGGAGCAAGTTGAGGAGGACCCTTGCAGATTCAGCCTCAGGGTCATTGCTGTGCATCTCCCATCGCGTTTGACCTTAGGCGACAGAGAAATAAAACAAACACACGGCAGGAGGCGTTGAGATAAAACAACCCGTTATGTGACCTATAAGAAGTTCAGTGCCATTACTAACGTAAATAAGTGTAAATGAACATGAAGGAGCTATGCGTGTATATTGCAGCACTCCCACAGTCATGGACGTGAATGCTAAGAGATGCTTACTAGCACACACACAAAGTCTTGCCACCCCCTCTTCTGACAGTCATGTTTGGCCTTGCTGTCAGTGAATCTCTAGAGTTGTGTAGAGCTGAGAAGTTTTTAGTAGTTAAAATTTCGTTGCATTTGTATTACATATTTGATTAAATTCGCAGCTGAGCGTTTAAGGCTGCCCTGCCATACTGGGCACCACCTTGTGTATCAGAGGTACTAATGTGTCACGTGTTATATAAGCACAGCATCTGATGCATCTGGCCTGTGTGTGTACCCAGCATCACTGTCTAATAATGTCTAGTTATGACACCTCAAAGCTTTTTGCAGCTGATGCGACAGTGTTTATGGTTCTCGTGTGATCTTAAGGCATTTAATATGTCCTTTTGCAAAAGAAGCAAGAATACCGTGGACGATTAGTTTATCTGTGACCTTTGCATGCTACACTTGATTAGATTGCTTTTTGCAGTGGGTAAGCCACCGTGAATAAGAATGTGCAGTAACCTTTTCATGGGATTTTTTTTTTTTAAAGAAAAGCTCTTGACGTGACCTAACATTTGAGCAATGTTTGTCCCGAGTTGGGCCTCTTGTGTCTAATTATGTGCGTATCTTTGTTTAATGATGTGTTGTTGTGTCGCAAAAAAATCTGTTGGTTCGTGTGGCAGTGCTTCATGAAATCTTAAACTCATGCATCTCGCCCTCACAGGCGCGACAGAGACCGTGACGAGAGGTCGCGGGACCGCGATCGAGACCGTGACAAGGACAGAGATGTGAAGCCGTCCGGGGTGCCTACGAACCCAGCTGCAGGCATCGCCGGCTTCCTTAAGCAACCCGGTATACAGCAGCAGATCAACCCCTTCACTAACCTGCCCCACACGCCACGCTACTATGAGATCCTCAACAAGCGGCTGCAGCTTCCCGTGTGGGAGTACAGAGAGCGCTTCACTGAGATCCTGATGCGGAACCAGTCTTTTGTGCTGGTGGGAGAGACAGGCTCTGGAAAGACTACACAGGTAGAAAGGCAAAATATGCAGCAGTTTTATTTCTATAATTTTCCATTAGCCTCCTCCAATATATATATATTTTTTAATCTTTTGATGAAACTGTGTCACATTAAATGAAAGCTAGAAATTCTGCGACTAAAATTGGTATAATTATATCTTTAAAAACAGGGTGGAATGAACAGATGATGCATTTTAAACAGTTCCGTTGCTGAGCTGATTCCCAGTTTGCGGTTGTTAAGTTTATTTTAAGTTCTTGAAAGAGCTGGGTTGTCTGTTTTTTATATTAACATGAGAGAAAATTAGAGTAAATCACTGGCTGAGCTGTGGCCTCCTCCTGAGGTGAATATAAAGTATCTTCCAAACACTTGTTAAAATGAAAACGTGTAATCTTGTCAGTGCTTTCTGCTTTGGCAATGGTATAAAATATGTGTTCCTCACAGTCACTGTGAATTTTAAAACCTAGCAGCAAAGCGGTCTCATATAGATGCAACCACAGTAAAGGACCACCAAAGTAAAAGTTGTTTTTAATGTGCGCTAAATGATTGTCATCTTATCACTTTAATAGTGATAAATCATTCAATTAAATCATTGTTAGTGGGTATGTGTGGACATGATTGTCCAGCTCAAGGTTGCAGAGGAAGTGGCCAACTTCTGCCAACTGTCATAAGGCAGAAGGCAAGATGCATCCTGAACCGGTTGCCAGTCTGTCACAAATCCAACAGTTGAAGCTAACATGCATACCTTTGAACTGTGGGAGGAAGCTGGAGTACCCAGAGAACCCGCACAGAAAGGCCTTGGCTGCCATTTGAAGGAACCCTCTTGCTGTGAGGCTGCAGTACTAGCTGCTGTAACACTATAGCTCACTGCAGATCTTTTATTTGCAATGTACTCTCTGACTATTGAATGATTCTGCTGCGTCTTAAGTGAGTTTCTTGTCCTGCACATGAACTCCAGCATCTTATACTTGTGCGACAGCGGTCCTTGTTCTGCTTTGCAGCCTCGGCAAGCTTGATGTTGCAGATAGCAAGTCAGTTCACTCATACCTGCTGAAGAAGACAGTGAACTGGGAGAGAATGGATGACTCTAAAAAATATCTTATGTAGCTGCTTTTGTTTTTAGCAGCATATCTGCAGTAAATGTTTTGACTTTAATCAGTAAAGGCTTTGCAGGACCCAGCAGGTTGTATTAATGAACGCAGTATTGCTCTCTGTGGTTTTAATCAGACATCTGCATTTGACCTTCACATCCAGCGCCCTGCTTTTATCTGACCTGCAGTCCTGCTCTTGTTTCTCGCACATCTATAAACACTCTTTGGTTCAAACAAAAGCCGACTTGTCCGCTGTGTTCCAGATCCCCCAGTGGTGCGTAGACATGGTCCGGTCATTGCCGGGACCAAAGAGAGCCGTAGCCTGCACCCAGCCCAGGAGGGTAGCGGCCATGAGCGTTGCCCAGAGGGTTGCAGATGAGATGGATGTCATGCTGGGCCAGGAGGTGGGCTACTCCATCAGGTTTGAGGACTGCAGCTCTGCCAAGACCGTCCTCAAGTAAGAAGGATGTTTTTCAAATTAAAGCCTACAGCTGTATTGAAGCTGATAATTGCAGAAAACTGGCAAGAATAACAATAGCAGTTTGCTGGTTGCAGTTTCATTCAGTAGCCCGAGTAAATAAATAAGCTGTAATAAAGTAGTCAGGTATAATGTATTAACACAGTTCTGCCCAGAAGCACTTTCAAAGGGGAGGATGTCCCTTTGGGATCCCCACTTGCTTCTATTTGAAGCAGGTTTTATTCAGATAATGCGGTTTTACGTAATGATAGAGGGTGAATATATGATCAGGCTTCACAAACCGTGTTTACTGCATGGATGCTGTTCTCCCAGGTACATGACAGATGGAATGCTGCTGCGGGAGGCCATGAACGATCCCCTGCTGGAGCGCTATGGTGTCATCATTCTGGACGAGGCCCACGAACGCACATTAGCTACAGACATCCTCATGGGGGTCCTCAAGGAGGTGGTCCGCCAGAGGCCTGACCTAAAGGTAAAAAAAACAGCTTTCAGAAATACACTCAGTTCACTCAATGTTTTTGTTCCTATTGCCTTAATTTCATCATTAGTTACTGCAGTGCTTTTGGGCAGCTGATACATTGATTTTAAGGAGCGAGCTTCCACATGTTCCGGTTTTATCTGTCAATCGCTGTTTTGCATTATTTGCAAAAAATGTGTTCCTCTTACGGTTTCTAAAACGCTGCTGGAGACGTACATAATACTTGCCCTAAGGATACATTCGCTCGCAGCCGGTGTTTATGTCCCTCTTCTGTCACTCGTCTCTTTTGTCACATTTGTTGACAGTGTCCTCATGCCTGACAGCTGTGTATCTGCTGAGGGAACGGGGGGAGGAAACAATCCTGTTAGCTTCAGAAATGCAGAAATGTGTTCTGCACTGCAGCAACGGTGGAGATTGCCTCTCAGAGACGTAGGGCTGTTTTTAAACCAGCTAACCAGTAGCAGAACAGCAAACGTGTCGGTGTGGATGGGAGCACAGAAGCAGGCAGGAGTTTTATAGGGTAGAGCGTGCCAGGCATAATTCTCATAAAGCAGATGGATAATGACTGGTTGTTTGTCAGCGTGGAATCAAAGGTTAGATTGTTGTTCGCAGACTGTTAAATGAGGTCTAGGTTATTGGGAATGATCATCCACCCACACCCCTCTATCTCCTTCATCCCTATCGCCTACCGAATTTGAAAGTTTAATTTGCCTTGATTAAGAGCAATTATGATGTCTCGCAGAGCGTAAAGCGAAATGCAGAGACGCTGGCCCCTGAAAATGTTTGAGATTGAAAATGGGAGACGCGTTTCCCATCAGAATCCTAATGCACTCTATCTAATGGATCTGGAGAGAACATTGTGTATCCAACATCAGGAACAAGGACTGTCATAGCTCTGTGGAGGTCACTGACTTGGATTGTAATGCCAAGTACCACATTATAGACGCCATCTTGAGCTTGTGCTTCAACCTAAATTCACAGCGTTATCCATCCCGTCCTCATCTATCCTTTAATTGCTCAC
Source organism: Pundamilia nyererei (assembly GCF_000239375.1). Classification (NCBI taxonomy): domain Eukaryota; kingdom Metazoa; phylum Chordata; class Actinopteri; order Cichliformes; family Cichlidae; genus Pundamilia; species Pundamilia nyererei. The sequence continues at coordinate 52,303 of NW_005187527.1, forward strand.
ACGTGTGTCTACTTAATATATGTCCTCATCCTCCAATCATCATCAAGCTATTTAAAATGTTAAATGATTCCTCATTCGAGTGCTCGCTGCCATGGTGATTTACACTCTGCTGTCTTTACGTTTTCTTTAACCGCTTTCACGAGCACGTTGAGCCTCACAGACGCGTTAACACGTCGCTCTCTCGATTTCCCGTGTCCTTCTCGGTTCAGGTCATCGTCATGAGCGCCACACTCGACGCCGGTAAGTTCCAGGTGTACTTTGACAACTGCCCACTGCTAACCATCCCGGGACGCACGCACCCCGTGGAGATTTTCTACACACCGGAGCCAGAGCGGGACTATCTGGAGGCGGCCATCCGCACCGTGATCCAGATCCACATGTGTGAGGAGGATGAGGGGGACGCTTTGCTCTTCCTCACTGGACAAGAGGTAAACTGCCTTGCAGATTCTCCTGATGTTACTGGTGTCATGTTCTAAACAGTACAACTGAGTTTATTAATTTCTAATTTTATGTCATATGGCCAATCCCAGCTTATTTATTTATTCATTTAATTTTCAGACTAACAGTCCTAAACACAAATATGGTTAATCTGCTATGAAATAAAAGGTTTAAGCAGCTGGAACTCGTGACTGTGTGCTGTCTGTGCTTCATAGAAATTGAAACCATTAAATCAATTTCATCTTTAAGTTAAGCATCTGCATATTAATCTAATTACATAGATCAGTCGCTCGCATAAACTGTTTGGAGCGCACTCGCACGCACACACAGGCGCGTACTCTCTGCACAGGAAATTAATAATTCTCAGATTGATAGATGCGTTTTTGGAAACCTCCAGGATTTGTACAGCGGCTGGAGGGAGGAGGAAAAAATAAAACCAAAAAAAAAAAAGAAAAGAGAGAAGTGACCCAGATTCTGCCCTTTCCACAAATCTCAAAAATTAAGTCATTTATTATTTTTTTTCCCCTCCCTGCAAATGTTGTCCACTGATGTGTAATGGAGGGCAGGGTCCATGCCCAAAGTGATGAATTTGGTCACAGCTGGGTGAACACACACACACACACGCAGACACACACACAGAAAAGCAGCAACAAATGTTTCAATCTCCTGATCACTAGACAGGAGAAGCCTGACAGATCCAGCAGCGGCCGTGCTGGTGTGAATATCCTCTCAGCATTTTGACAAAATGAGATCATGTGATTAGTGGTGGATGTAAAGGAGGATGTAAGTTTACAATGACGCGTCCCCCATCTTTCCTGCAACGTACTAGTTTGGTTGTTGTGGGTTTCTCATTTCCATGGGACAGTGAGGTGTTTATTAGCAGTAATTATTTGTCAGTCGACACCTACTTGGCTGTTGTAGTACACCTACGTCGGTTTCATTTGTCAAAGCAGGATCAATATGCAGCTTGTTACAAACAGGATAAAGTCATTGGGGTGGCATGGTGTTTGAAGTGGTCTCCTTTGAGGAGCGCTAATTGATTTTTAGATTTAGTGGCATCCCAGCTGCTCCGATGAATGAGAAGAAAGGTCTGGGATATTGAGAGGCTGTGCTTTTTTTTTTTTTTTTTTTTTTTTCTCCTTTGTTTTTTAAGTTTAGATGTAATTTGTTGATTTAAAGTCCAGCCCCACACACACCTACACCCACACAGTGTCAAGCTAAGGTATTACTGACCGCACTCCCACGGTGAGTTCATTATCACCCTCCCCTAATTGAGTTAAAGAAGTTAATGTGTGTTAGGTCTGGCAGAGATGGTTGTTCAAAGGGTGCAGCAGCACGCCCCTCAAGCGCTTCTTAACCTCTTCAGTCTCCCAGCAACTTTGATGTAGACTAATGATTGGGAGGCAGATCCACAGCAAAGCCATAGACTCTTTTTATCTGACTGTTTAATTTATAACAGACGGAGAGGAAACGCACACAACTCCCATCCTCTCTCTTCCGCAGTTTATTTTTCTTCTCTGAGATATTTAGCTTCCATAAACAAATAGAACTGAAGCACCAACTCCAAACAAGAAAGTCGAAACTTATCACAGCTGTCGAGCAAAGATAAGTCCTAATATTTAAGCTTCCCCCTCAGCAGCTAACATCAAAACATGATTGGCGGCGGGGGTTGTTTGCTAGTCAAGAGGAGTTCCTAAATGTGTCGGTTATTAGCTTGGCTGTAGATTGTTGCTTCTGGGGTCACAGGGAGAGCTGGTGGACAGGTTCCCGACACTGGCCAAGTGCCCCTGTGTGTGTACAGACACACGCAGGGGGACACGAACACACATACTTTGTCTCCATGTCCCTAAGGGACTAGACAGCCAGCTTGCTTCCAGCATTTTGGCAAAGAGGTCCACTTTTTTTCCCCTCCATGGCAGCTGCTGCTTCCAGAGGCTTGATAGGCTATTAATACTGAGGCTAATTTTACCAATCCATTCAGATTTACCGTTTTCCACTTGTCACTGTGTTGATTAAGAAGCACATGGCCATCAGCGGGGTTTGACTTAATGCGATGAACAAGGGGACAAACAGAGCTAGTAACACATTCGCAGTCCAGAAGAAAAACAGGGAGGGAGGGGCTTCACAATGGTCTTTTCTCATATCAAGGCGAGTGTGGCTTCACACGGCGGCTCCAAATGAAGTCAGTTTTAGTCACGCTTAAACTCAACAAAAGCACAGTATGTTTTAAAGGAGGATGAAAAATCCCCGAGAAGTTCAGAATGCATATTTTATTTACAGACTTGGGGATGAAAAGGATGTGTAGAGACCTCTGATGTGGCCCATTTTTATCTCTGTGAGCGCCACTAGAATAAGTTTGGAATCAAAGGGCATGCTCGTCAGTGCCTCCGCTGCTGCATTGCTCCCACGGGCCTGCAGGTGGTGCAACAGCATCAGCAGTAAAGTGACACCCGTAGCACTAATAATACTGCGGCTTCATGAGATTAAACGATTGGTGTTAAAGGAAGTAAGAGAATGGTTCTCAACGGTGGGAGCTATTCAGAAATGTTCTTTGGGGCCATGCAAGAAACTTCTTAAAACTTTCAGAGATGTTAAAGACATGAAAGTATATCTGTGGGAAGAGTGATAGTGATAATCATATTCCAGGGCTCTGGAATATTTAAGCATATTTAGTAGATTTAAAATGATATTGTCATATTCTTTGGAGAACAGGCCCTAACCCAGTGTTCACTATGGTGCTTTCCTCATTCCTAGTGCGACTCAGGCCTGCTGTCTGTCTGCCAGCCCACCGGCTCTGGAACGTTCAGCTTCACTAAACTGATCTGCCATGATTTGCCGCTGGTTATGCATCAGCGCTGCAGTCTCATATCACATTCCCCCTCTACAATACTGCACTGTGGAATAATGAACCCTGTTTGAGTCTGTCTGGCTCTGTGCGTGTGCCTTCAGAGCATGCGCGTCCATGTTTTCCATGATTGCTGCATTTGACAACAGAGCCACAGGGAGCTCAGCAAAGCATACTGCAGTCCAGGTTTAATTTCCTCCGTGAGATGGAGCGATAGTTAGAACAAATGTACTGTAGCAGGGAATCACGCTTTCCCCCGGCCGCCGCTGCCTCCTCCTCCTCCTCCTCTTGCCTTCCCTCTGTCATCCGGATTCACCGCCATTGTTTATCCAGGTGTTGTTCGCATCCGGCTCAATTTATTTATTTCTTTTGGCGTTTGCATACACAAGCAGCACCTGGATTAATTGTTGTGCTCCCAATCTTTCAGGAAATCGACGAAGCCTGCAAGCGAATTAAGAGGGAGGTTGACGACCTGGGGCCCGAAGTCGGCGATATCAAAATCATCCCGCTGTACTCGACGCTGCCTCCACAGCAGCAGCAGAGGATCTTTGAGCCACCCCCGCCCAATAAACCAAATGGCGCCATCGGAAGAAAGGTATAGCTGCCCTGTTGCTATAAAAACACACAGAGGGGGAGGTAGAAACGGGGAGATGGGCGGGAGGGGTGGAGGCTAAGTGAAGAGAAATTGAGTGTGGTTGGTGTAGAAAGGCCAGATGGGGAATAAGGTGGGTAAAGTGAGGGAGCTGGAAGGAAGGAAGGGACTGAAACTTTTTTCCCTTTCTCAGCTTTAGCACAGAACTGACTCACACAACATATGCTGCTTTTGTCAGCATGCAATTCTCTGCTCTAAATTATAACTGGGGTATTACTCATGCCCTCCGAGCCTGAGGAAAGTACTGCATTCTCAGTCGTTTTTATCTTTCCTCTACATTTACACAGAGCCTGCTGGTACTGGGGGAAAAAAAAACAGGCCTCAGACCTCTGCTTTATAAAACCGTGTAAAAGATGCACTTTATATGGGATGACCGAAAACAGGACTCTTCTTGCCGTACAATCTTCCTTCAGTCACTTGATCGCAGAGGAGTGGATGATCCTTCTATTGATACAGACACGAAAGAGTTCCTCTCTTTTGTGTGACAGTTTCTATTCACAGGGGCTCTTAACCACAGCAGCAGCAGCAGCACCACCTGCACCGTCACACTGTTGGCTAGGGATCTGACAGAATATCCGAATCTCATAGCTGCCAGCAAATGAGTAAACACTCATCCCAACATCTGATAGGGGACGGTGTTGATGAATGACTCATTGCTACAACCCCTCTAATTGAGGCAGATCAGGCTGACATATGAGCAGCGAAAATATTTATGGGCTGTCAAAGTTAAATATGTCACATTAAGCAGGTCGGCCATCAAGTTTGTATTTCTTATAGGCTTGTGTGGTATCTTTTTTTTTTTTTTCCTAACTTACTGACATTTTGCCAGGGTTTATGGCATATGATGGTATTTATGTTTAATAATGAATAAAACCAAGAAAAAAACTGCCATTACACTCCGGCGAAGAGCAGTTTATTACATGACATGTTTCCTTACAAAAAAGAGAAACATAAGAAATTGCAGATACATGATTTCCTTACAAAAAGGACAGATTTTTAACTTTCCAACAATCCTCCAACTAACCAGGTGTGATATACGTTTCCTTCAGGAAAAACGACCACATATAAGCAATTTATTCAATGCGTCTCATTTAAAAAATGATCCTAAATTAAACTGCTGTAGATGATTTATAGAGGAGTGTGTAAAACACTTATTTGTAGCAGTTCTGAAAAAGAAAAATGGAAATGCATAACTGGTGGCCCGGTTATTTTTTTCTTCCTGTGACTATGTTGTATACACTGATTCCAGTACTTTATAAATGTTTTAAAATCAACAAGAAATTAGAAAAAAAGTCCTTTAAATTCTTCATCTATATTGTTTTGTTTCTTATGGAGGCACAGGACTTTGGGGAATATAATATGTGAATGCCATACTATGTAACAGTGGTTACTACATACAGCTGGAGCACTGCATAGACACGTCCAGTGCAGGTTAATACTGTAGACACTATGACTTGTAGAAAGAAAGCTGCTAGTGCTAGCTCTGCAGCATTTAACAGCAGTGTTTTGTCACGTTTAGATGAGTTAGATTAGATTAGTAGCTAACTGCCTCTTTCCTTAGATACTTGTCAAACGGTCCTGTGACTCTGCTGCTGCAGGCACAGACAAAGTGGGCTGAATAGACACAATCCACCAGTGGTGTTGTCAAACTGGCATTTTAAAGAGTTACGCTCTTTAGCCACCTGTCTGTGGAGGGAAACAGTTGTAATTTCAACTGGCTCTTCACGAGCACATACTTCCTTCTTTTTGCTTTGTGTTTTTGTTCACTTCCAAACATCTGTGTTATTTTAAAAGAAAGAGGAAAAGCTGTGATGTTTATTTTAAACACTATTGAAAATCATACTGTTGGGATGTATAATACCCTGATGTACCAGCGCACTGCCAAGCCTAACTTCCAGCAAGGCCCACACAGAGGTCCTCCCCTCGTGGTGTAGATCAAACATTTGGGCACAAATCCCTCCTCCAATTACTGTCCTGAGCCTTGAAATTTCTTCAGGCTTTCTGTTTAAATGAGCTGCATGTGTGCTGCAGAGGCTTAAGTGGCCCAGTACTGGATAAGATCTTTTTCATAAGTTCAGATATCATTGCCAGTATTTTCTTTTGCTGTTCAAGGGGATGTTGATGTGAAGTATGGCCAGTGTTGCTTGGGGGAAGCCTTTTAATATTACTTTGCTCTGGCAGTGGCCCCCGTTTGGTTGCGGTTGTATATGGACATTTGTCTGATGTGTTAGAGCTCACCCCACTGGGACTGCACCACTTAAATAACAGTGATGTTGTTACCTTGCTCTTCTCTTGGTGGATAAATTTCGGCGATGTCTTCACGATACCCATGTGTTCAGTTCATACATGAAATAAAGTGAATTTGCTGGTCCTCACTGTTGAGCCGGCGAGCACTTTGAGCTTCAGAGCAGCAGTTTGTCCTCCCCCCCCCACCCCCCATTTGTCACGTGCCTGTTGAATTGGTGGAGGTGGCATCTAAAGTTGCCACGCTTGAAGTAAATGTGCTTCTCCTCAGTGACTGACTGAGCGACTCATCAAGTGAAAAATGCAGAGATGTCATCTAAGCCAGCCCAAGAGAAAGTAGTGAAGAAGAATTAAGGTTCGCCACATCTGCCACTATGCATGCTAACGACTGCATTAGGCACCCCTCAATTAACATAAAGCACTAGCTCGTCATTGCGCTATTTCTCCAGGAAAGCCACTGATCTTCCATTCTGAGCAGTTTTATCATTTAAAATCAAGTCAGAAATTGAATAATTGCCAATAAAGACCATAATCTCGCTTTGCTTTCCAGCATCTCACAGATTGTCTCTAATAAGTGTGCTATGATGAGTGTTAGGATTGTTTTTTAGCATTGTCACGTTTGAAATATTTCCTCCAAATGTCACTTTTCTATTCTGTTTCAATGAGCTTTGAGTGTGGGTGCAGCGACTCTGCACGTTCTGCTTCCCTCGGTCAGGGGAAGGCTTTATTTGTCAACAAGCACGCGTTCCTCAGCAGGGGATGTGAAAGATGGCCCGAGTTAGCTATAGTACTTGCTCTCTTGCAGGTAATAACCCAGACATAACATGCAGAGATGATGTTCTAATGATATTACTGATGAAGAGGCCAGGGTTATCCAGTGCAGCAGCAGACTGGAAGGAGCAAGCCTGCGTTCAGTGTAATGGGCCTGGCCTGGATAATCCTTCAGAATCAATGCAGTCAATGAGGTCTCACCCATATGATCATGAAATGTGAGAGGGTGTCATGTGAGGCATCTGCTAGAGCAACTGACTGCATCCCAACACGCAGGAGGGTGGCAACCTTCACTTGGCTTTCTTTTTTTTTTAACTGGACTTTGAAGCTTTCCATGCCTTTCATTGCTCGCTGAGATGTTGGCCGCTGACATATCTGTCCGATCGCCTGATCTCGTCCCTTTTTTTGGCCAGCTACTTTAATCCCAGACTGCTGCTGCGGGTAATTGGTCTCCCAGTCATGTGGCTGTTTTCAAACTTTCGGTCACCAACAGCCCTTCAAGCTATTACCTGTCATTGGGATCGTTTTTTAGGTACCTTGTGATTCTTTGCTTTGTAGTTCAGAGCCTGGGATTGTATTTTTTTCTATATACAAAAAGGAAAAGGCGTCCTTCTTTTACATTTACATAAAACCTGTCTCCAGTAGCTTAGAGACCTTTTAAGAAGACGTTTCCACTACATGCATTGACTCATGTATGTTTCACTTTGTTTGTTTTCCACTGTGATAAAATGCAAGAAATGCCCAACGTAGTTAGCACAAGGAAAGGATGAGCCATTACTGACCTGGATGGGGTATTATTATTACACTCTTTATTATGTGGTTATATTGTCTTGTTAACTATGCAGAATATTTTTCACTACACTTCTTGGCCGTATGCTACACCCTCCATTTCTTTGACTTCACGTGAACAGTTTTGTTCGGAGCCATTCTCACTCCAGCTGTCTGTAAACAGCCTTGTTACAGTTGACCCCTTACGAGCGTTTTCATCTCCATTCTGTGCCACGAGATGACCATACCCTTGTTTCTGTAGATCAGGGGTGTTCAATTAAAATTTAATGAGGTCTAGTTAGAGAACATTTCCTCACACAAAGCTCTGCAATATCATAAAGTATTAATATACAGTCAACAGTTGCAAAAGGAAGTTAAAGTCAGCATTATTTCAGTAATATTTATTATTCATTTTCACAATAAAATAATAAATTTTCTTTTCTTATTTCAAGTAAAATAAGGTTTGTGTTCATAAATAAAAATTTTAAAAAAGCAGTTCAGGTTTCCCCTTCTTTCTTTTTTTTTTTTTCATCAACTACATTTTCCATGTAAACTAAACTAAAATCTATTTTCTCTCTGATTCCCGGACTTACTGCTCTTACAGCTTGTGTCTCCTCACTTAGTTTTCCTTTTTCACACGCGCTCTGAATAAATCTTTTAATTGGCTGAGAAGCATCATGCGGGATAAATTACAATGCACACACATTGATTACCTTGAAGAAAAAGGAAAAGGCGGCGCAGATTAAAAGTAATCTTACGGCAAATATGAGCAAAGTTGTGCAGAGTAAAATCGAAGCGGTAATAAATTAAGGTCTAGTCGTGGCTTTGGGTTCTTGAAGAATAGCATCTTGGTCTGGAGCGAGGCTCATCCCAAGTTTAAACTGAGCATTTAGAGCAGTCTGAAGGTTTGAGTCAGGGGGATTTTTATTAATATGAGCATACTCTATTGTAATGACATGAAAAGCCTTTTTCATTCTGTTTTCTTTGTTTCAAACCTCCGAAATTACCTGAAACTTAGATTTTTTTGCAGACTTAGTTTCAGGAAGTTGTTTGCAAAGTGTGTGAGAAACACTGGGAATAAACATTTTAATCTTTCACAGTGGTTTTATATTGCTACCACAGATTCGCAGCCTATTGCTGTGGCAGTAGGCCATGATTGTACTTTTAGCTTTTGAACCGTTTGGCCTGTTATTTATAAAACCTCTAGTACTTTCATTTAAATCGAAATTAAAATAGCCAGGAACTCCTTGTATAAAAGCCAGCCATTTGGCAGATAGTGCCATGTGATCAGTTTCATACCAGCATTTATTGCCATCTCTCTATTTGCGGGCTTGAATGCTAAGGGGAATGTGGTTTCGACAGGTGAATTACTCGAGGTCAAGGGCTGAAAGAGGGAAAAAAAGAAGCCCTCTCTGGCATTAATAACTAAATAGTCAGGCATTCTGTGGCTGAAGTAAAATCCTCGCTTAAAAGGTGGGATTTAAAAGTCTCCAAGGCTCACAGCTTGAAGACAGCTGAAGAGGCACAGCTACAAAGGAAGTGTGTCAAGTGTGCAAAATTGGTTCTGTGGACCTGTATCAGCAAAGACCACAGAGACCTGTTTGGTTTTGTGCTTGGCATTTTATTATGAAGACTAACCAAGAAGCGCGGACAGCTACCACCAAATTGCTCCTCAGGTCAGCCTGCAGCTTGTTCCTGACCTGGTAAATGTTGAGCCGGCCAGAAGGCGGGGGCTAAGTGTGGAGGCATCTTTATTTTATTTTTTTCACCCCAGAAACCCTCAAATTTTAAACTGGCAGCTGCCAGCAGAGTGGGCTGTGACACTGCCCCCACCGCCTTGATGAGTTAAAAAGGTTTCTGTGTCCGGTCAGTTTCCAGCGTTATATAAGCAGAACTGAGCCTGGCAGCGGTCAAGGTTCGCGTGAGTGTAGCTGTAGATCTGCCTGCCTGCTACTTTCCCTCTGTTTGTGTTTATGCTGACAGTGAGAGACCCATAGTTTCATGTGACTCATTCAATGCACATCTTTTTTATTTGCTTCGATTCAGCTGTCATTTGTCATTGACATCTTTGCTGTTTGGGATCATTCATCATCTCATAAACCAAGCAGCTAATTTTCACTTATATTCTTATTTCCTTTCCCGTTTTTTCTCTTCCTTAAACTATTTTTAATCCATCAGCTCATAACTCCTGAATGCCTGGAATGAAAATAATTCTGCAGATTTATTCAGTTGCTTTTTTTTATTAAGCGATATAAGTAACTACTATTTTCTTACAGCTCTTGCAATGATCGGGGATAACATTATGACTGCAGTGAATAACCCTGATTATCTCTTCATCGTGGCACCTGTTAGTGGGTGGGATATATCAGGGAGGAAGTGAATATTTTGTGCTCAAAGTTGATGTTTGAAGCAGGAATAATGGGCACGTGTGTGGCTTTGATGGGAGACTAACACAATGTTAGGCAGTTGGTTATAATGGTACGCCTGATTGGTGTACATATATTGTGTAGCAAAACTTTGATTGACACAGTCTTCCAGAATATTTAGAACTAAATTAAATGTGAGATATTTTCAGTGTTATTTGCCTCTGGTTGTGTTGCAAGTGTGGCTTTGAAGGAGCCGGCATTGCAGCGTTGAGGGGTAAGTTGGCATGTCTGCAGACAGCGGTGTCGCACATATCAAGAGACGCGTTTTCGGTTCACATGAGAGATTTGCAGCAGCCCTCAATTAGAGGGGAGGAAAAAGATGTTTTTGATGAAAGTGCTAACCACTGTCGCACACCATGTTTTAAAAAGCAGGCCACCTAACAGAACCCATTAAATGAAGACTGCTCTGTGGGTTTGAAAAGCTTTCCAAAAGAGGGAAGCTGACATCCCAACAAACCCAGCGACATGCCGGAGATAGAGACTCCAGCCACACACACACGTGTGCACACAAAACTCGAGTAATTTTTATTCGATGAGACACCGAGCACCAAGCCAGCACTGTGCACAAATCTGTTGATAGCACTAGATTGCAGAAACTGTTGTGGTGTCGCTTTGTTGGGCTCGCTCGGCAGCCTGCAAACATTGATCTCTGCAGACTCGTTGAGCTGGCTCACATCAGAGCAGACGCTGATATCCACGTTTGTTTTTCTCTCTAATGTTTAAGGATCACTGATTTCTCAGCACTTTGTATGAGGTTATCTGAACCTTTCTTACCAGAGGAACTTCTTTCTGATAGGTATAATGATGTTTTTGTATTCATGCTATGTTTTTTATGCATCTTAATGGTTTGCTCAAACTATTTTCATGCAGTTTTATGTATCAAATTGTAGCAGACCAGTCTCGGGTCTCATCAGTCCCTTCAAAGTCCCCGGGCGCATCATTTCTTAACTCGCGTCTTCTCGTTTTCACAGGTCGTCGTGTCAACAAACATCGCCGAGACGTCCCTGACCATCGATGGGGTGGTGTTTGTAATTGATCCCGGATTTGCCAAGCAAAAGGTTAGCTTCCCTTTTCTCCCTGCCACCATCCCCCCCCCACATCTTCTCCCACCACTCTTTATCTGCCGCGATCATCTGCTTCTGTTGCCTGAGAATCCCCAGATAAACACAGCAGTGCACACCTGACAGCAGCAAAGATGGAAAAGCCTGTTATTTATTCCTCTGACATTTCACCAGCCTAGAGCCAAGTCATACACATGGCACAAAAAGAGATTATATATGCTCCAAGGTGGATTGTGCGCGCGTGTGTATTGTACATCTTCTTTTTGTTTGCTGCTTGTATATATAGTAGATTGTAGGTGGGTTTAAAAAAAAATGAATAAAAAATACTAGCTTTTTTTTTTTTTTTACTCTACCCTAGTTTTTATTCAGATGAAATTACTCATTGACCTCGTTTCCCTCTCAGGTGTATAACCCACGAATCCGAGTGGAATCCCTCTTGGTCACAGCCATCAGCAAGGCCTCAGCCCAGCAGAGGGCAGGCCGTGCCGGACGTACACGCCCGGGAAAGTGTTTCCGGCTTTACACAGAGAAAGCTTACAAGACAGAAATGCAGGTAAGAAGCAAAGCAGTTTGAAAACCATTAAAATTGTACAAGTTGTAAACACATGATTGATTCTCATATCTCACATTCTGCAGTGCCACAAGCACTTTGTATTCCCCCAGAGCAGCCTTCTAGCTGGAAAAGCTTTCTATTATGCAATATTTGCTCTTAGAACTCCTCGATTCCCAGTTCAAGCGAATTATCATTCCAGGAGCCCGGTGCTAAAACGCACCTTTTTTCCACCCTTCCTCATAACCCCCGTTAATGACACGGCCACCTTGTGACAAATGGACCCGTGGGGGCCCAGTTCTCCACTTTAACAAGCTAATTCTTTCACATCACGCCGAGTGGCAAAGGGAATTTTTTTAAACAAGTTAAATAGCCCTTCGAATGCCCCAGACCCCCGGTCTCTGTTCAAGTTGACATATGAGTGATGCATGAGTAGATAATAAGCAGGCCTGACGAATTCATTTTGAATTGTTCCTCGGGCTTCTTTTGTACCTCTTTACTGGCACAGGACAACACGTATCCAGAAATCCTGAGGTCTAATCTGGGCTCTGTGGTGCTGCAGCTCAAGAAACTGGGCATTGATGACCTGGTGCATTTCGACTTCATGGACCCACCAGGTTAGTGTACATCCACAGTCTGAAACAAGCAGTTTCAGCTCCCCTTTAAGCCTACCTCCTTCTGTTTGCATGGTTTAGCACAATAGCTCTTCTTTATTGCTCGATTTCATGTAGATTTATATTACTTTGCAGCTGACAGCGACCAGAGGTGTCAGTTAACCAAAGAATCAAAGAATATTGAGATCTTGAATTTGATTAGCGCTCTCTGAATCAGGATGAATACACTTACAAACTGTTATGAAATCGAGCAACATTTAGTCGAGCTGCAGTTGCTTTGATGTACGATATCAAATCTGGGTTGGCAGCGTCACTTGGGAAAAACAACAAAGCAAAGAAGGGATCTTGGCAGACATCAAATAAAACATAGTGAATGTTTGGAGATCTGAGGATATGTGTTGTGATAGACATGGACTACACACTAGTATCTTGCAGTTTTTATGAGGAATCCGCTCTAAATTTCTATTATTGCTGTTCAGACTGAGAAATGACTGATGTGTGCAGTTAGTATTCTGGCTGATCACTTAGTTTATGCACCGCCTGTCACTGTTGCTTGAATTATATCCAAATCCTGCTCGATCTGTGCCAAAACACAGACCTCTTCTCCCTCGAGGTGCTAAGTTATGGCATTCACCAGGAGTGTGTGTGTGTGTGTGTGTGTGTGTGTGTGTGTGTGTGTGTGTGTTCCCACGTCTTCTGGAGGAGACCACCCCTCCTTTCCCTATCCTTAACCTCCTCCTCTTCCCTCCACCCTTTTTCTCACCATAATATAGTTTTCATCTCACCTCTGAGATTAAACCCATCTCTCCCCGTCCACTGTGGCAAACGCCATTTTGAGAATGAAATTGGTTACATCAATAGCAGCGCTATCACCTTGGCTATTGCCTTCCCTCTATATTCCTCCAGAGAAACGTGACTGACCTCCACCACCACCACTCCCACGTTTCTCGCAAAAACGCAAGGATATACATCAACATACGAGGACAGGCCGAGTCTAACCGGGAACAGTCGGGCAAAAGAGAGGGGGGAGGATCACCTTTTTATTGATTTGAGCCACTCTCTGCAGAAGGTTTCTCCTAAATAGCTCCTGAGCAGGCTGGAAGCTGCAGCTAGTTGGGTGCAACAAATGAAGTCTGCTTTAAGTCTGAGGAGTTCCCAGAGAGGGTTTTATAACGGCTATTTACAGCGGATCAATTGTGATATGCCGTGTCAGAGGCCTGCCTCGGAGAAAATACAGGTCAGTGTAGTGTCTCTGGGCAGTCGGGAAATACAGTGAGACAATAGTCTCGTGATAGAATGTTTTTTTTCTTTGTTTTTTTGGCCATTGAACCCCTTTAATCATGTTTTTGGCTTAAAGGTGTTCGTTTCAAATTGGCAACTTTCTGAGGCAACTGTAATTATTGTTCGACATACATTTTTTATTATTTCCACGCATGTTGGATTTGAGTCCAGGCCTTTTCCCCAGCGATGATCAGCCTCCAAACCCAAAGTAGTTTTTTGTGTTTGCTTGTCTGTAATGTGAATTGGAACCTTAATCCTCCCCCCTTACCGTGAAATGCTCAAGTACGTAGGTTATTTCTTCCTTTGTCCACCCCGCTTCCTGCTCGCTAAACACAGGAGCGACAGTGCGAGCCAGACAACCAAATGGAAAATCCAAAAAGAAATCAGTAGCGATTTACACAAGGACTTGGCTGGGTGGGATTCATTTTCCTCGTGACATTTCCAAAGAAGTACCTTTCAAAGCCAATGTGGTTTAATGTACCTTTAGCCTTTCGCCTCATTGATTTGGCCCTTGGTTAATATATCGGATTCTTGTGTGTTGAGACAGTCAATACTTACTTTCTGATGAGTCGCGTTGGGTATAGATTGAATTTCCACTCGGGTTCTTAACGCTAGCGGTACTTGGAAATCAGATTTTCACCTTTTGTGCAGGCCCACACAAGCTACTGTTGTTGCTAAGTAATGTGACCGGCACTCACTTTGTGTATAGAAAGGAAAAAAAGTAGCGTTGATGCCCCAAATCAATATTTGTTAATCATAAAAAAACACCTCCCTGCTTTTTGAAATTGAATTTTTTTTGGGGGGGTGGGGGAAAGCACTTGAGAGAAACGAAAGAGAGCGAGCGCCGCAGCCCGCGCTTGAGCTAATTTTCAGTTAACATGCAACTGGTCATTAGGCTTCAGCTCTCGGGAGCCAAAGGTCAATAATTGCATCTGGAGGAAAAATCTTTTAACCAAACGGTGGAAGCCTTTTGTGTTGAAGCATTAAGTAGAAAGTTCCCCTGTAATTGCATTAGTTGTTTAGGATTGCTTGAGCGGAGGATGAAAAATGAGCTCTGCCATGATTACGTCTGGTGTAATTCTGGCCGTCACATAGTGAAACTTCAGAGCGCAGCAGGTGATGGAAACGCTACCTTTTCTTCCTTTTCTTTGGGTTTTTAACTTCTTTTAATGTGCTGGTTGATCTAATTTATGACTGATTCCATGGACTGTGCTTCTCTTTTCCAGGTCTTAGTAAGTCCTTGAATAAGGAAATCGCTTTTAGTCAGTACATTTTAACTCGTGACCCAGCTGTTTCCCCACATTTAAAGAGTGAAGTTTTGAAATGCAGTAGCTTGATTGTGATTGATTTTCTTTATGTACTACTTAAATTAACAGCTGTAAATTTAATCTGACCGTGAAGACACAAACAGGAAACCCTAGCGTGTCGGACTGTTCCTCAATTGCTCTGAATATTTTCGTCCAGTTGGCATTGATTAAGTAGATTAATTTATTAGGTGTGCAAATCAAAATAGGACGTTAATTAATATTGTTTGCTATAATCGAATCTGCAGATTAGGCGCTTTCTGCCAGGCCATTGCCAAGTGGATTTTATTTGACTTGTTTTTATATTCTAGATTTGCATTAGTTAATGCATCATTTCAGACTAATGTTACCAGCAACTATTTTTACAAATAAAAAAATGTTGCTGCAGATTTTTCAGCTGCGCATTCATAATGTGAATCTCCTGTTCCACCAACATCCCAAAGGTGCTCTAGTGGATTTCGATCAGGTGTCTGTGGAGGCCAATCATGGCTGTCGTATTTAAGAAACCTGTTTGTATGATTTTAGCTTCGTGACATGGTTTGTTATCCTGCTTGAAGTATACCTACAGTGTTCATCATCTTACATTGCTCAAGCAGGATGGAGCTGTGCTTTCATTGTCGATCCCAAACTCTGAGCCTGCCATCTGAATGTTGGAGCAGAAATTAAAGCTCATGAGAGCAGACAATCTTCTGTTGCTCAGTTTTCATAAGCCTGTGTACTGTAGCGCCTGTTTCCTTTCCTAGCTGAGAGGAGTGGGGCCCAGACTTCTGCGGCTGCAGCCCATCTCCTTCGCGTTTTGCGTGTTCAGAGATGCTCTTCTGCACCTTTTTTCTCTTGTTATGTTGTTTCATTTAAAGTTCAGTGGTCCATCTTTACCAAGTGTATGTGTCTATGTGCCTAAGTGCATCAAGTTGCTGCCATGAGATTGTCTGATTAAATCAGACAATCTGTGGCCGCCACACTTTTGCAGTCAGTGAAATAGCAGCAGTACATTAATAAAATTAATGAAACCTTCACACACTCCTCCTTCCTGTTGCAGCTCCAGGATCAAATGACTTCTCTTGGCAGGAACCGTGTCTCAGATGTTTTAGCTCACTGTCATATGAAACCCACAAAGCTGCGACTAGCACATTTAGCACATTTAGCTAAATTAGCTAAACGGTTAACTTGACCTCTTATCTCACTTCTAAATGTGAGCATGGAGTACGGCAGTATTAATCAATTCTGACATAATTGTGTGTGAATGAGTCCCAAACTGTCCTCCTCAAGTGTTGCTGCAATGAAAGAATGACAGTTCTGCAAATTGTCTGTTTCAGCCATCTGTGTGTGTTTTGCCCATGGGCTTGGAGCATTTTAATGGCCCATCTCTCCCGCTCTGTCTCCTCCAGCTCCAGAGACCCTGATGCGAGCCCTGGAGTTGCTGAACTACCTGGCAGCGCTCAACGACGACGGTGACCTGACCGAGCTGGGCTCCATGATGGCAGAGTTCCCCCTGGACCCCCAGCTGGCCAAGATGGTCATCGCCAGCTGTGAATTCAACTGTTCCAATGAGATCCTCTCCATCACTGCCATGTTGTCAGGTAATGCTCAGGGCTGGCCCCGCTGCTTGGGTCTGATCTGCTACTCTTTCCATTTCCTGTGCTCATTGGCCATTCCTCCCAAATGACCAGTGAGCTGTAAGGAAATTTACAGAGCAGCTTCTTTATCTTCTAAGAGCCCTTTATTCATTCTTTGACCCTTCTTGTTGGTTTAGTAGTGGTGACACAAGGATTTAAATGGGTCTATTTGATGCATACCAAAGCCCTGACTGGTTTCAGGTTTTGTGTGCGGTTATTAAAATATCAGCAGTCCAGAAGTTGAGGTCTCCTTAGTATTGGCGTAATGTGTACCTACTGAACTTCAGTACAGGAAAAGCAGTTGATAAAGTCAATGGTGTCAGCTGTTATTTGCGAGGAAGGGGAGGGGGGGAAAAAAACTACATGTCTGTACAAAATGTATAGGTGTAGCTGGAGCAGCACCAGCATGCTACAGCAGTAATTGCACTTTGGGCTTGCCAAAGCAGAATGCTGCTCATTGAGATGAATCTTGACGCCTTTGAAGGGAGCGTGAGGGTCTTTGAGAGCGGGGAAATGGATTTAACTAGGTGCTCGGACGTGGTGCGCACTTAAAGCAGGTGTTTCAGGATGGCAGGTTTTTGCTGAGTTCATTAAAGTAAGCAGCAAAAGTACACCTGAGAGCGGTGCCGCCACAGCAACCAACCATGAGGCTCAATAAACACAGCTTTTACCCATTAAAGCTACAATCAAGCAGGTTTGGCGTTAAGCAATTCACAGCGAGTTCGTGCAGGGGGAGAGGGCAGAACAAAGAGTCCGGGGGAAGTCCACATCACTGTCAGGTGTAGGGTGGGAGGGGCTGTTTTGACTGGCTGTAGCCAGAGTGTAGCAGATCAGGACAGAGAAACCCATCCTCCTTCCCTTCTCTTTGGACCCTCCTTTCCTTTTTCCACCGTAATCACTTGGCAATGCAGTGTGCCCTGTGAAGTGCTCTGTGCCTCTCTTGAGCTGAGGCCTTGTTCCTCTCTGTGGGATTTGCTTAACTTATCCCTATGGGCGGCTGTGTTGGGGCCTATACCAACCTTGTTTAGTCCCACAGTGCTTTGTGCGACCCACGGAGGCCAAGAAGGTGGCTGACGAGGCCAAGATGCGCTTCGCCCACATCGACGGAGACCACCTAACGTTGCTCAACGTCTACCATGCCTTTAAACAGAGTGAGCGGCCTGTTTCCCCACACGTTTCACTGATTAGATTCATTTTTTCCCTTTTTTAAATGCTCCTTAACCCTAAGTTGCTCTCTTCCCACACAGACCACGATTCCACTCAATGGTGCTATGACAACTTTGTCAACTACCGCTCGCTGATGTCAGCAGATAACGTAAGGCAGCAGCTGTCCAGGATCATGGACCGCTTCAGCCTACCGCGAAGGAGCACTGAGTTCAGCAGCAGAGACTACTACATCAACATCCGCCGAGCACTGGTCACGGGCTTTTTCATGCAGGTCAGTGTGAATCTGGGCCTTTTTTGTTTCTTAAGTTTTGTAAGGTTCGATGTGCTGTTTAGTCTCTCATCGTGTTGCCAGTGTCATTATTTTGCTTTCCTTTATTTATTTATTTGTTGTTGTTGTTTTGTGACATTTCATATTTGAGCAAACGCTGTCTGTATACAGCTCCTCTGCTAATCTGATGCTCATTGAAGTATTTTTGTGCCAAACATTTGTACAAACTGCAAAAGCAGCCGAGAGCTGCCTTTTTTTCTTCTTCTCCTTCTTCTTCTTCTACCCCAAGCAAGCACACGCGCACTCGTGCACACGCACCAGCGAGCTGCTTGTTTTAAGCACATAACAAGAAATGAAATCAATTTGTTTCTCGCTCAGGAAAACAAATGGCAGTTTTGCAAAAAGCCATTTTCAGGGCTACCTGAAACAAGCAACCTGACAAGTTGAATTATGGCGTTAATATTTAAATATTTGTCAACATTAACCTTTATCTCGGAGACAAATTTGCAGCTCGTGTTCAGGCGTTCGCACTGTTTGAGATCATGTCTTTGTTTGGAAAGGCCTTTATTGAGACTGATTGCCTTGGTTAATCACAGCCGCCAATGCAGCTCGACCACAGCACACACAAAAAAAAAAACCTCACTCGCTACGAATTAGCCTCAAATGTCTTGCTAGTTTTTTTTTAATCAAAGCATTAATAATTTACTTCTTAGATTGTAATGGGACTGCATGATTAACACACACGCACACACACACACCAGTAAAAGATGTGTGTGTGTGTGTACTTGTTTTGACTTTTTCTGGATTTCATGGGGTTTTCCGTCTTGCTGCGGTTTGAACAGATTGCTCACCTGGAGCGCACAGGCCACTACCTGACCGTGAAGGACAACCAAGTCGTACAGCTGCACCCCTCCACCGTGCTGGACCACAAACCGGAGTGGGTGCTTTACAACGAGTTTGTGCTCACCACCAAGAATTACATCCGCACATGCACAGACATCAAACCCGAGTGGTGAGTTTCAGCAGTTTCATTCTGAGTAAGGGGCACTTTAATTTATCAACCTGCACTACCTTTGTGCATTTCTGCCTCAAATGAGTGGTGCTGGTGCACGATAAACTACTGGTCACAAACATATCCCAATTGTGGCCTGCTTCTCAAAGGCAAATTGTGTCCGCCATAAACATCACAATTCCTGCCAGTAACATTGGTGCACTTTAAATGTTTACCAAGACTCTTCACCAGCACAGGCAATCACGTTGATGGTTATGAGGAACTAACGTTGTGCGTAAAAATGACCCTGCTACACGTGAAAGTCTTTAAATGTTTTTAATTCTCAAGTTTTCATTTCAGCTATGAGTCACTGCAGCACACAGCCACTATCGGTTAATCTAGCAATTATTTTCACAATCAGCTAATTGTTTGCTCCATAAAAATGTTATCAAATGATAAAAAAAGGCCTCCTATCACACATTCCCAAAGCTAATTGTGATATCTTGTTCTTTGCGACCAGCTGGAGCCACTGAAATGTTGCGATTTTTATGGTTATAAAAAGGCTGACAAAAGCAATTATGACAAGGATCTAATAAAAATAAGATTGCAGTCATACCAGCGTCGACTTATGAGCATCGTTGCGCTAGCAGCAAAACCGCAACAAACCTCGTATGCACGTTCCCCCCCCCCGTGACCTCGTCCAATTAAGGATCAAATTGCCGAACCCGCACCAGTAGTCGGAGTGTGAATATGGAAGAACGGCACTCTCCCACAAGTAAACACCGAAGACAATTTTTGTGACTAATGTTTACTTGCTTTCTTTTCTAGGCTGGTGAAAATTGCCCCGCAGTACTACGAGATGAGTAACTTCCCCCAGTGTGAAGCTAAGAGACAGTTGGAGCGTATCATTGCAAAACTCTCATCCAAGGAATACACTCAGTACTAAGAAGGTTTGCATGTGCCGCTGCAGGAGCCGCGTCCTCGCCCGCCTGTACAAAATGAAGACGCTCTTTAGGTTTTCTGTATATTTTATTTGTTTTATTTTCATCGTTCTGAACTCTATTTTTGCTCCTGTGTATTGAATGCGTAGTGGTTTTAAAATCAATGATGAATTGACCTTCGACGGCCACTTTGTTTTCTTTAAGCCAACATGGTTAAAGCACTACAAGAAAAAAGGACTACAGATGATGAGTGGTTATCAGGAGTTTAGTCATTAGTCATTTACACCTGAAGCATGTTGTTTCATGTGAATTTCAACATTCCTCTTAAAAAAAAAAACACCCAAAATAACAAATCCCACCTTGGGATTCTTGGCTGTTGTTTTACTTTGTTATGATGATCAAATGTAATTTATACTGCATTTTGATGCAGGTGAAATGTAATGTTCTCTTGTCATGGAGATAATTTCCTGTCCCATTTCCTGTCATCTGTTCAACTTAATAAAATGGCTTTTGTAATAAGATGTTTCTTCCTCCGTCTGCGTTAAAATAACAGGATAATCTGTACATAAACTTTCTGTCTTCACCCTCACGTGCGCACACGTCCTGACCTGCCAAATCCAGCTCGTTTCCCGGCTCTTGAGGGAAGTTAAATCTTCTTACTGGGATATTGATAGCTTCAGAAACAGTTGGGGAGAGGGGGATGTTAATTGCAAATGTTTCGGAGCAAGATCAGTGTGAAATCCCTGCTGCGCTGGAGCCTGTTCTGGCTGTACTGCTTTGTGTCACTGCCTCTCTAATGTTGAAGGTAAACCTTGCGGTTGGGAGAAGTGTGCCTTGCTAGATTAAACTTAGAAACTAGAAGTGATTTCTTATAAACGAAGTTGGTTGAGCTCTGACAAACTTTCTTGAGAAGCTTTTCCCCTCTCATTCTGTGGGTCAGCAGCTTAGTCTAGACAAGCTCTGTGTGGCTGGCGATGCATGAATACCACGAGGAGTATGAACAGCAGGACTCTTGAACAAGACTAAAGGGGAAAAAGATTCTGCTGTACCACCCTTGATGCCTCATCATCACAGCTTTGCAGGTGGCAGTTTAGTGCACAACAAGTTTCTGTCCTTTTAACATATAATCAAAGTGCTGTCTGAGCTGGAGAGTGAAAGCACGTAGCTCCTCGTTTTACCCTTTAATCTATAAACTGGCTTCCAGTGAAGTACTCCCAAATTATATTGGGAGTGCTTGTGTATATTTTAATCCGAAAGATATTTCAAATGTCACTTAAGTCAGCTTCACTGGCTCAGTAGTGCAGTGGTATACACATACACCTAACAGACAAAAATTTAATCCAAGGAGGGGATACACGATCTTGGGAAGGGCATCTGGTGTAAAAACCTGCCAAATCAAATATGTGGCGCCACCTGCTGTGATGGTCCCTTGTGAATAAGGGAGTAACCAGAACTAGCTTACTTAGGTTAGCTTACATGCTGCCACAGAGAGCATGTAAGAGATGGATGGATTTTAACATCGTAGCTGTCACTGTCTTTATTTACTTCATATGGTGTGTGTGGACTCTTATTTGGTCAACACTATAAGCTTGGTTACCGAGCTGCATCCATAGATAGATAACTTTAACCAGGGAAGAAAGAATTGCACGTGGTGGCCTGCAAACACCTTATAAATGATGTAATATGAAATGTGTGTAGAAGTGTGTACATATGAATACATAAATCTAAAATCCCACAGTTACACGAGTCAAGAACAAGCAGACGTGTTAAGAAACACTGTTTGTGAATAACATCTAACAGAAACTTGAATGTTGTGCAGCAGCATACTGCAGTGATGACGACTTACACGGAACCATTCTAAATAAAGATTGTGTGCATCACACAGACACGGGTACAAGCTAATAGATTCTTAGTTAACATATGAACAATACTACAATCATTCATACTAGAATATGCCTGAAAGGCAGAAATTGAGGGATCTAGTTCAGTGACTTAAAGTAGCTGAGGTGAAGCTTCCTGCTGGCTCCCACCTGGCTGTAATTAACAATGCATCATTTTAAGACACTTCAAATGGGTGTTAAGAAGAAATCTGATGTCTTTAAGACTTCACAATGGAGTAAGCAAAGCAAACGGACATTACACTGTGGGCAAAGAAGGCACCATACTTTTTACTCGATTAAAAGAATTAATCCGTTATCAGAACGAGTGAATGTGCAAACAAACGCAATGTATTTAACCGCTTCTCTGCACCTTTCTTCTCCTGCAGGTGGACTGTCGACCGTATCACCATAACCTTCCTTTTGTCTCTTCTGCATCTCAACTTTACATCAATTGTAAGGAAATATACTTAAGCCTCAACTAAAGATAGAGGCAAAAAATGAACCAGTAAGCATTTTCACAATCTCTGTAGTGTCTGGATGTAGGCAGGCAGAGATAGTAGACCTGCTACTAAGGGAGTTTTAAATTAAGCCTGCAGATTGTGTAATATGCTAAGTCAGGAAATTAGCATGCGCACTTCAATATTTTTGGACTTTTGGGAGACGAGTTTTTAAGTGGATGGCCTTTTGCTTGGAAACATCCACAGAAACCACAAAATGGTACCAGAGAGATTAGTCTTTCTCCGAAGTGAAGCCAATAGAAAACCCATTAGTTTGAGCTGATCTGGAAATTATATGGAATTGATCCTGGGGTAAGAACAGTTTTTCATGCTCAATACTTCCCATTGATTCACCCTGCCATAATTACAAATGAAAATCATTACGTCTCCAAGTTGTATTTTGTTAGTGTCTGATGTGAGGCTACACGAGGAGAGCAAGCGGTCTTATTTTCTTGCTCTTACTCTTGCGTCTGCACGGGGATGGATGTTCATACATATGAATACGCGTCTCTGTATTATTAACAGTGAAATCTGGACCGAGCTGGGATGCGGTTCATCCTTTGTTTGGCTATTAAAAGTTGAAGCCAAGGGCTTGCGGAGCACCGCATGAGAGTCGTCTCTGCATTTAATCCCACAGCTGTTACGCATCCATCCTTACACTTTGTGCTGATGTCGTGTGTGGAGTGGGCGGAGGACATTTATGTGGCTTTTTGACAGTAACTCACCAAAAAGTAGCAACCGCAAACAAATTCCAGACAGGTATTGTTCACTGTGTTTCCAAACAGTGTGAATCACCAGCTTGCTACAGCTCAATCTCCTACCACCCACAGAGTCCTGGATGGTGCCTCATCATCATTTGAGTCCGTGGGTAGGGAAGTTTATTGCAGAACACCTCAGCGTTTCAGGAAATCCATCCGCCCACCCAGTCCTCCCATCCCACGCCGGTCCTTCCCCCCACCAGCACCGAGACAGGTGTCTTATCTCCATCGCGCAGCACAAGCACAGCCAATCTTCCAGGAAGATGGCGACCGCAATGTGACAAATCCATCTGTCCTGGTTTGAATTTGTATGCTAATTTGAAGTAATAGCCCCTCTGGTGACAGTGCAAGGGAACAATCCAATCACGCCATCTATGACAGTTGCTTTCCAAGCCTTCTCTGTGATACAGGGAGTATATGCACGTACCGCCGGGTTAGGGCTTGATAGATTGGTTATGTAGGGGAGACGTGGCATGTAGACTGCATGTTTAAAAATGGCCTGCCAGTTTCGGACCACTCACGCAACTACCGAAGGCACCTGTGCAGAAACGTGCAGCCGCCACCTGTGGGCAGAGGGGGAGTGGGGGAGGCGACAAAATTTAACCTCATTTATTCCCCCACAACGCTGGTAGCCGCCCTGAACTTTCACCCAGTTTCGCTGCCGCAGCCTCCGTGAGAGATGTGCGAATGATAGAAGTATCCCCACATAAGATCACACCAACACAATTGTTACATTGTCACACTGAATTATCGCAGACTGCTGATTTGATTCAGTGAAAAGCTTTTATGTGTCACTGGGCAAGACGAAGAAACAAGTTGAAAGAACACAGAGGATCGAGACACAAGTATAGGAACAAACCGAGCTGCGCCTCACTCTCAGAGGGAAGCCGGATGCTATTTGTGATTTCTCTCGTGTTGCGGCACTCCACCGCACCATACAAATGTATAGGGCTCCATAATCTTTAAATTAATCTACAGCACAGGACAGATTATGGCTGATGGTGACAGATAAGGCTAAAGAACAAGCTGCCATTCGTTTTGCTTGCATCATTCTTTTTCTTTGCCTCCAGATCAGAGACTGCTTTCCTTCGAGACACCGAGCTGGTTTGCCAGAATCCCGCCCATTCCAACCCCCGACTTCAGCGCAAGTGTCACGGAAAGATCAAAATCTTGCTAAATTCTTTATTTTAAGTTTTTTTTTTTCCCGAACACAGAGGATTGTAATGTGTTTTATCATAATGTACGATGTTGACACCACTCGCAAGCCTCACGGCAATGAGCTAGATGAAACGCGAAGGCTGGGTTACGGCCAGTCACTGTAGCAAACATTCGCTGTCTTTCTCCCACTCTCTGCCGCAGTGAATTCTTGACAATTTCTGCATAGGAAAGAGAATATGCAACACTGTGCCAATTGACCATACTTCAAAAGGGTGCAGATCACGCATCTTGATCAAACGAAGAGGCCGGCGAAGAAGACTGACGCTCGAAAGGCCCGTCTGACTGCATGGGTCTCATATCACAATAAATGGTGTGCTAAAAGACAGTTCTTCAAATGAGCCCTGTTAGCAGCAAAATGAGAGATTGTCCGTGCTCAGCATGGCTGCACGCGGGTAACACTTATTCCGTGGCACAATGTTCTACTGGTTTGGCTTCTAAGGGCTTGTTTTCCCACAATGCTGTACAATTATTCTGATGGTTTGATGTGCAGTTAGGAATTTAGTCTAAAGCTGTAATTTCACTTTAATTGGGAGGCCTTTAATCAGTCATAATGGGCTTGATTCAGTCTGACGCCTCTATCTGTGACTTACAAAATGATAAAGCACATTGAAGAACACATGGAGAGCAGGGTTGTGAAGATTGAAATGCAGAAAAAAAGGGTTTTTAAAACAGAAATTTTAATATCTCAATCCACCTACACTAATCTTAGTCATGAAAGCCAAGTGATGTGTCTAGAGTTGTTTAGCAGGTTTACATAAAGGAACACTTACTGCCCCCTTGTTGCATTGTCTAGATATATTGTGTAGCCCCATGGAGGCTCTGGAGTTATGAGTCAACCCTCCAGGATTTTCAAAGGAACATAAACTATTTTGAGGTGTAGTAACACCAACAGCAACGTCATGATTTCACTTTAAACTTTAGTAACACAGTATAAACACTACAGTGAGTTAATAAATCTTAAGATGTTCAGTAAAAACCTACAATTTTCCTTTAAAATGTCAAATTACATTTTTTGCTTTGTAAGTATGTGTATTATGTATGTAAATGTAAGTAGTTTAGCCATATTTTTTGTATAAGTTGACGAATTATTAAATATGTGGAGTAATTGCATGTGTATTTTGATTACAAGGCAATTCAAGCACTCATTATCTCATGATCTGGGAATAAATGAATTAATCTGCGGTTATATGTTCATCTGGTGCCATGTGCTGTTACATTTTGTACATAAGTTCTGTGAGACAAATATGGTGTACAGATGCTTTCAAGAGTTGACAGAAAGCTTCAGCAAGAACTTACTTTTGTTTACAGTAAAGGCCCATTTTACCTCTGCAGTTGTTTTGGCTTATTCCGAATGATTAAACCTCTGCCAAGGCTGAAGCTAGGCCAAGCTACGCCGGAAAATGGGAACTATGTGCTGTCAGCAGTCTTTGTGAATATATAGGACAAATAGTAAAGGTGGAGGTTGCCTCACACTAACAGGCACAAGAAAACTAACAGGAGAGCGAGAGAGATGTCAATCAACTCAGTACACAGGCCCACACAGATCTGAGGAGACACACGGTACACTCAAACACCTGTGTGGGTGCACTGTGGGTTTGAAAGTTTGCATGCCTTTTACATTTTAGCATTAGTTAGAACACAGAATCGAAAAAGAAAAAGCCCCATTTTGGATACATATTTTGGACAGAATGTAAGCTGGTGTTTTGTGGGATGAAATATCTTTAGTCAAGATAAATCCCAAATAGAGATCAGAATACATGTAGGCCAAGGCTAAGTACTGAACTCGTGTATTATGTCCTACAATATTTGTGCACCTTTTGACAGAACTGAGTCTGTTTTAAAAGAAGCAAAGGCGACAGTGACTTCTACGTGTTTCTTTCATGCACTGCCTACATCACCCCCCTATATTTTATGCAAAAAAGTCTGCTATTTTTGGATACATTTAAAGTATATGAAACACTGAGAAAAATCTATTTTGCACGCAGACATTCATCTTTGGGTTTGGGGGACTAGTTGTGCTAGTACAGTAGGCTATGTTACAGTCAAAAAAAAAAAAAGTCCTTCTAATTTTAAGAAAGAAGTAAACAAATTCATCAAAAAACTGGACTTCATGCTACCCCTGCCACACAGCCTGGAATGTGCTCCAAGGTTTCATCCATCCCTAAACTGGCTGGATGGATGTAAGTTTGTGCACACCGGACAGGTCAGGTAACTGGACAAGCCAACACAGAGACAGCCAATCACTCACCCAATTTAGAATCCCCAATTACCGGTAACTTAATCCCACTAACTGTATGTTTAGACTGTGAGGGGAAGCCAGTGTATCTGAAGAGAACATGCAAACGGCACACAGAAAAGGCCCAGTCAGACAGTGGATTCAAACCCAGTATCTTCTTGCTATTAGGCAGCAGCGCTAACCACTGCACAACTGTGCTGACCTGAGTGGCACAAAGTTACCAAAGTTAATCAAATCTGATAGTCAGCACATGTGCTTTTTGTGTTTACAAGTTTCCAAATTGTCTGTATAAGACTACAAATTGTTAAACCCATTAGAGACTAAATCACAGACAGCTCAGTTAAACTGGGAGAGAAGAGAAGTTATCAATACTTTTAAATGTACAAGATATTTATAGTGTGGTGATACCAATGTTACAACAAGGAGTGACTATGTATTTTACACTTAAATGTATTTCAAGACGTGGACAAGTTTCTGCATTTATTTTCATTATTTACATTTATTTTCAGTCAAATAAAATTACAAATACAATGAATTGCACGGCTGTTCACTGGTAATGGTCAGGAATCCGGTTGTTCAGTCTGACGTCACTAGCCGTGTCTGGGCCTAAACTCCGCTGCAGGTCCA
>NW_005187527.1:80590-95818 GCF_000239375.1 Pundamilia nyererei
TACAAAATGTACAGTTAACATCAATGTCCTTTTTATAACGTACAAGAAAAGACCTAGTTGGGTAAAAACGATGAATAACTTTAAAAGATATTTCCTTTACTTTGTTATTTAATAGAAATTTCGACGGTAAGGTCCAAATCTTCTCCCATTCCAGGTCCTGGTATAAGTTATTCCAGTAGGCGACAGCTGTTGGGACACAAATTCTGTCTTTTTGAAACAGAGTTTGTATTTCATGGTTGTTTTTCCTCCTTACAGAGGGGAAACACACCTGACCGATATAAGTAACAGCAGGATCCAGTGGTAAAGGGGTCAAATTAAACGCAGACTACTTTAGGCCCGGAAGTAGGATTCGTCGCGTCATCACTGAACAACCGGATAGGGGGTTCATGAGATGTGGTTGCTGGTAGATAGCAACTATCATATAAACATAAACCTGTGGGGTCTGGAGGTGGACACATGAAAGTTTTATATGTAAAACTTTATATTTAGCAATGTATTTTAAATATAACACAGAATTCTGTGTCAGTTACTACAAAAATAGCCCTTTGAAATCAGACGACTTTGCTTATACATGCCATACACCCCACCCTTATTCTTGGTACCCCATTTGTAAAAATCCTGGAAAAACCCTTGTACAGGTGCTAACTTTTTGGCATACATATTAAGTGTTCACGAGGACATAAAAACTACTTAAAAGTTTTCTAATTCTTCAAACTTCCCTAAAGTGTTTTTTCTACCAGCATGTTGACCGTTTTCATGTCACTTTTTTCATAATGCCCCGGGTTTCATTAGCTGGGAAAGGAATAAAAAAAAAAAAAAAAACGAAAAAAAAAAAAGCAGTTTTCTTATTTTGCTCACCGTGACCGAAAGAGAAACAGCTAACGACCACACTCCAGGCATCCAGTCGTTTCTCTGCCGTGTTATTTAAAGTATTTTTCATCGCTTTCGTCGGTAGCCACCGTTGACCCTGACACCTGAAGGCGGTGGGATGCACCCCGACACATCCCACTTTGGTTTTTTGGAGACGACGGCCACGTGACCGAGGTAACGGCAGCATCCGCGCGCACACCGCCGCTGTTCGTTTGATAGCATCCACGGCGCCGGACGGAGAAGAGAGCGGGGCAGAGAGAGAGAGAGAAAGAGAGGGAGATAGGAAGAAGCAGTCGTCGAGGGAAGACTTGAACAAAATCTCCGTCTTGCTGACTCCTTCACCAGACGCGGCGGGCACACCATGGACGGCTATGGCCGGACCGAAGATGAGCTGTTCTCCTCCTGCCTCGTGAACCTCACCTGGGAGACGTGCTACGAGCAGGTAGGACAGGTCCCTCTCCGCGGGAGAGAACAGCGTCGTTGTTTCCGCTGCTGTGATTTAAAATGGCACAAATATATATAGAGAGATATGTAAGTGTTTAAAGGGGGAGTTTAAAGGGCTGTTTTTTAATGACTGACTCAGCACGTGAGGTGAGAGCAGGTACAACTTCACAAACTTGGGGTTTTTGTGTTTTGCCAGCAGGGTCACACGAATACTTTCCTCAACTTCCCTTAAGCTTTCTGTTACTCAAACATTCTGCCTTTAAAATCAATAATGGATGAACCTAGTAGACAAAATAAATCTTATGCCGGGAATGTTATCAATAAATTAGAGGTAAACACACACACACACACGCCATTATTCCTTTGAAGTATCTGAGAGACACGATCTTTTTGGTGTTATGAGTGAAGCTTTTTCAAACAGAGATCATAAGACACCAGCTTCTTACTAAAGATACCTGTGTACCTGAGACCCGTGGGTTGCCATGTGGGTCTGGAAATCAGGTAAGGCAGACTGAGATTGGAGTGAGTGTTGTTGTTGTTGCTGATGCTGAGCACTTTGATCCTGGAGTGTCGGGCCTGTTTCTCACACAGCAGAGAAGCACTGGTGTCTGTTTGGAGATAATTACCTAATTCATCCTCCCTCTTCCCTCAAGCTCAATCAGTTTTGCTTTTTAAAAACACACTTATCGTGCTATATGAAATCCCTCTTAATTCTCACATTCTAATTTGAGGGAGGAATGCGTGCGGCTAAAGTCATCTGCCACAAGAATGCCAATGAAATCATTCTCTATGAATGCTAAGAGGGCTCCCAGCTATTTAGCAGTTTATGCTCAATGATTGATGCCAAAATATTTGTACAGTGATTTTTATGGTAATTTACTTGAATGCCACCGTGAGAGCTCAGGGTATATATGCGGGGAATTTATTTTTCTGTTATCAGTATCCAGGTTGCAATACAGAAGAGGAGGACACTTAAACAATCAATCTCCTGTGGTTTAGTGGGCTAGCATTTTGAATTACAAGTAATCGCAAATTAAAGAGGATTAGGCTCTTAAAGCCTGAGCTCCTGATTGGCCGTGCCGAGAGTCATATTGTAACAGTTATTTAGGCACAAGAAACAAAAGCCACCCCAAAAACATGACTCAGAAGTGCAAAGTCACTGTGAATGGCATTTTAAATGTGCAACAATTAAGCCTCGGCTGCAAAGTGGATTTCGGCACATCAGTCGAGTGCAAGCGCATTTACAAATTTAAGACACTGAAATCCACAGCAGAGAACTGACTTAGCGTTGTAGACTTCTGCTGCATTTGCATCAGTCTTCAGGGTTGGAAAGTTTAGAACTTTACGTCGCTGTCGTTCAAGGCTGAAACTGCAGACTGAAGGTAGTTCAGCTGAAAATATCGAGAAAAAAAGGCCATTACCTAGATTTTTTTTTCTTACACCTGCTAAAACGAACAGTTGATAAACTGATCAGCAGAAAATTAGTTTTTAAGTCTTTTTTTGTAATCAGTTCATCTTTCAAACACTGTCGCTCAGTCGATCGTTTTTACTTTTACACGTCACTTCAGATTTGCTGTCTTTGGGGGTTTGGAAATCTGGTCTGAAAATATAAGAAATCTAAGTTCACTTGGATGGATTCTTGTTTTTCTAGAGTGGGTGGTTCTGCTGTGTGGCTTAGGAGGTAGAGCAGGTCATCTACCAGACACATGGTTGGTGGTCTGATCCCTGGCTGTTCCTGTCTTAGGCAAGATACTGAACCCCAAGCTCCTCCTGATACCAGAGTAGAAAAGCACTATATAAGCCTAACCCATGCATCAGTCTGCATATCCTATTGGTCAGTAGTGGCCTGTACATTGGTATATGCTTATATTTTTAAAAATATAATCTTTATATTTACAGAAAATCAAGATGTAGTCAGTACTTTTGGCTGTTTTTACACCAGCCATCCTTCCTGACAGGACCCTCCCGTTTTATCCAGGGTTGGGATCCGGTCTAGGTGCACACTTGTGCCCCCAGTGCATCTGCTCCCCACTCTTGAACTGGGGATCTTTTGCACACAAGCGAAAAGTGTTAACCTCTGCAAAGCAGAGCTGCTATAATACTGGAAAAGGTGCTGGGGTATTTCAGAAATCATTTCATAATTTTCCCAGCCTGGCAGCATGTGTAGCAGAGTAGCATCACAGCTGAGCGGACGATGGTTCGAGATCTAATTTGGCAAATATATTGTTGATGAGTTAAACAATGTCTCCATCATTTTCTGTTTTTAATTGATCTGACATCCAGCGGGTAGCGCTGAGTATTTGATTTGGCAGATTTTTACGCTGGATGCCCAGCCTCATGCAACCCCTGGGGGATTTGTGCCTCCTGCTGGGATCAAACCAGGGGTCTTGCTTGTTAGGCCAATATGAAAACCACTACACTATGGAGATCTGTAATGAGCATATTTCTCCTTTCAGACTGGCTGATATTAGATTAACAGACAACACAACTGAAGCTTTAATCCACAGCGAAAAGGTTGGACTATTAGCCCTACATTCCCGTTCCTATATGAAGAGTTAACATAAAATGGTCTTCCTCAAATGCTTTCACATATTTTCCCAAATCAGCCTGGCACAGTCTGTATGCTTCCCATGAAAAATCTTTAATAAGTATCTTCCTGGAAGCAGGTCATCTGCTCAGCCACCACGTTGTTAGCCATGCACATATATCCTCTCTCGCCCTCCCCAAGTCCTAGGGCGGGTGGGTAAATAAATAAATAAGGCAGTAAAGGGAAATGTTGACACAGCCTGTCCTTGTGGCCAGATTATCCACTCATGCTTGAGCGCTGGGTAAAGGCCCTGCATTATTCAGCCTAAGACACAGAGACAGGGAAAAACCGTGGAAAAGCTGGGTCTTGCCGCAGGAGTGTGTGCGTATGTGTGCGTGCGTGCGCTCTTTGGGGTGAGTGCTTCCACTTTTAAAAGAGCAGACATGGGGGATAGCTGAAACGCAAGCGGTGGGGAATATGCTGTCTTCGCTTAATTATCAAATGAACTTATTGCCTCTCCCTCCACTCCATCGCCTTCTTTTTCCCCACTCTCCACAACCCCCTCGCCAACACCTCCCCCTCTTAATCATCAGGCTTCTTGAGAGCTGCTGTCCGTGGTGCTGAAAGTTTCATCACACATTTTGTGCATGTCTTTTTGGAGTTCCAGGCTCCGGTCCCTTCCCAGGCTCCGTCGCTCTTCAAAAGCAATGTATTCAGTTTGTCTCGACAAAAAGCGTGCCAGCGCTTGGCAGTCCGACTCAAAAGGGTGAACTCTATCATTCAAGACGTTTCAAAAAAGCTGCAGGTAACACAGCGTGCGCTCAGAAGCAGTAAGAACTAATGCGTTTTTTGTATGTGTCTGCTTCTGCCTACAGCATGTTTCATCACAGCGAGGCTCAAGCTCCGTTACTACTCACTCAGTGGCTTGGTTAAATGAAACCTCCTTTGTGTGCGCTCTTATGTACAGTATTTGATCCACGTGAGTCCCTTTTTTTTTCCGTGTAATGAGACAGTAGCTTCACTGTTTTGCTTTTTGTGGGTGGAGGCACTTTACAGCAAGGAAGGAATTAAAAACTGTTTAAACAGGGTTGTATTTGGAGAGCCTTTTGAGAGATCACAGACTCAGCAGAGAGCGAGAATGTGTTCCTTTCTTTGAGTTTACAGTATTGTACTCCACTTTTGGCAGGGGAAAGGGTAGAATTTCAAATATATTTAGTGTTCATAGCTAAGTATAAGAAAAATTGATTGTAAGCTGTCAGGATGCCTATGTGGCACTTGGGTTAATAAAAGCTCTCATTCAGAGCGGAAACAAACTCATCATCATTAGTCAGTCGATGGAATAGTAATTGGCAGCTGTTTGGTATCAATCAATTCATTATTTGCTTTTTTTTTCCAGTTCCAGCTTTTCTGTTTTTATAGCATTGAAACCAAGTATCTTTCACAAATTTTCTCAGTTTTATTATTCAAATGACTAATCGGTAAGAAAATTTGCAGGCTGGAGTCCTGCACATCTCTTGGCCTCTCTCTTTTTCAAATGATGGAATCCTTTTTAAGCCAGGATTTCCTCATTGTTAATCCAGTGTCTGCAACTGTCTGTACAAGAACTAGTCAAGCTAGTCTCCCCTACTGTCATGTACCACTTCCAGTTCTCGTACTACATCAGGATTATTCCCTGAAAGTTCTGTTCCAGTGACTTGTTGGCTTGCATTTGGGCTTTTCTGTCACTGTATTTTAAAAAAAAGATGAAAGAAGGAGGTTGCAGGGGGCCAGATATGGTGAAAAAGGCAAGCACGGAGCGCTGTTTGTATGGGCATGGCAAAGAAATCTTGTATTCTGTCACTGTGCAGATTTTTTTCTACTTATTTGTTCTCTTCTCAGATATCTCAGGCCTTTATTCTGTGGTGATGGTGAACTCTTGTGTCCTGTGGTTAAATTAAAAAAGAGAGGCTCCTCCTTAACTGGTGCACTTCCCCTCGCTGTGGAAGGCAAAGTTATGAGGGCTTGAACAAGGAAACTACCATGAAGGGGATAAAAGCCATATTTATTTAGGGTAGTTTGTGAAATTTTTCACCAATTGCAATGTGACGGTGGTAGCGGAAATTTATGGATTATTTCTTCAGGTAAAAGTAACAACACACTATAAAATAATGTAGTAAAAGTCACGCAATCAAAACTTTCATGGGACTGAAATGCTAGCGGCTAAATGATTAAAAGTAGAACTACACACGTGTGTAAAAGAGCTGATTTTTATACAGCTATACAATGGTCGTTTTTACTTTTTAAAAAAATCATCTGATATATTGATATTGTAGAAAGATATATCATGATAGGTATGTTTGTTATTATGGATGAGCTCATATAAAAGTTCCCATTTGAAACAAAACATGGGGTTAATTCAGAAATTGTGTCAGGTGCACAGGGTACGCATCACTGCTGAGAATTTGACGGCGCTGTGCCGACTGGTAAAATAAATTGCTGAAAGATGAAACACTGTACAACTCTAACATAGTGCATGTGTGTAAATCTGAGTACGAAGTATAAAAAAATATGGGCTGGTATGTTGATAACATCATCACCCTTAAAAATCAGTGCTCTACTTAAATATTTTATTTGTATCTACAGAAAACTAAAGCTTATGTTTTCCAGGCTGTACATATGTTTGATGTTTATATGTGAACTTGAAATGGAGCTATTCATTATGCCTGTTGAATTAAGGCAGCGCACTAGAATGCCAAAACATTGTAAAATGGATATATCAGTGTACAAGTACCTCAAAATTGTCCTCAAGTGCCTACGCTTATTTGCACCGATCAGTGGAGACCTCTTGTCCCTTTAACAGTGCAATGCGTCACTGACAACAATATGAGATGGAGCGCTTATTCCAAATAGAACGAGAATGGCTAAAAGCAGGGGAGCTAAAGGTAAATTTTTAAATAGCCTCATTACCCGTTCCAGATTCCAGGAACTCACTTATTGTTTGTCATGCTTTCAGTCCGTGATATGCTCCGTGTACCTACCACCTCTCCCTGAAGGAGTATATCTAATTTTCACATTGGCACATCTTATTTCTTTTTCTTTTCTTTTTTCTTTTTTAATCAACAAGTACGTGCCTGCTGAACACCTTGCTTTTGATAGCAACCCACAGATGCAGGGCCTGTCAGCGGTGTAATGAGAAGCGCGTTGTTCCCTTGCAACATATTGCCAAGATATGGATGGATAATTATCTAATCAAGACTTTGTGAAAGTGCCACCCCTTACTCACTGCTGACCTGCTAACCGTCTGCCAGAGCCTTTTTGCCAAGATGTATACTGCTAAATGATCATAGGGTACGTTTCAGTATTGGTGACAGTGTTGGTATATTTTAAGGCTAAAAAGGGGCATCGATTTAGAGGACTTTAAATTACTTAAATAGCAACTCTATTGGGTGTTATCTTGTTGTCAGTAGTTGTTGATCTGTGGTCATTTTGTTAATATTTAACAGTGAAGTTGGTGCTTAAAGTCGCAAAGAAACACCAGACCAGCTTATGTCGTTATTTATGAGGCATAAATCTATGCTAGGTGACACTTCATTTCATTTCCAGAGAGAAACGTGAACTACCAGAGAGAGCAACAAGCTTTGATTCCTGGTGGAACTATAAAATCTGTCATGCAGAATATCTAATTATTTGCAGCAGGAGAAGCCTTTTAACTACACCAGTGCATAATATGTACAGTTAATTGGTTAGCTGCGAAAAACCCCCCAACTTTTATGCTCTTCTAGTCTCTCTGAGGTTCACAGCTAATTTAATGTAATCAAAATATTAGTTTCCAGTGATATTAATCTTGTTTTGTAGCTTTCTCGCGCCGCGCTGTCTGAATTGACGTCTAAGCGGGGTGAGTGCAGACTACATTCTTTGATTATGTGTGGGAAAAATGTCTTCCTCACCATTGACAATCTGTTGATACCTTGCAAAATCTGAGATGAAAGGAAATGCAGCTTAGACTGTGAAAAATCCTTGCCTTCTCACCGGGAGGTAAAAGTACTCTCACAAACATTGAATTGTACATCTGAAGTGTTATCAATTCCACCTGAAACGGAGGGCCCCGGTGGCAGAGCTGAACCCCTGCGCTTTTGATCGCACCAGCAGTGCCTGTAAACAAGTATTTTCCCATCTTCCTCTCCTCTGTCTGTCTCTCCGTTTCTCTGCTCTCCCTCTCCCCCACCAAGGTGTCTGGAGGGGGAGGTTCCTTTGATTATCTCTGCTGCCGATTAATTGCTTTTCTTAACCTCTGCACAGACGTGCTCCTACACCGCCCCAGAGCCTGCCGCACGCGCCCAGATGGACCCCTGCCAGGAGAAAAACAAACCGCGCCATGCTTCTTCCTCCCCACCTTCTCCCAATTACTGACCTTCATCCTTTCATTTTGCCTCGGATGTTATCGTCGGCATTATCAGGCGTATTTACTTTGTTTGTTTAGCTAGTGGCTTGGTGCACTGCAGCATTCTTAGCTACAGTTTTATGGCACGCTGAGCATGTGTGATACATGCATTCATTTTTTTATTTTTAATTTTATTTTTTTGAGGGAAGAGTTACAGGACCGGATGAGAGGAGTTTATGACATACAATACATTTACCTGACAACACAAAGTGTCTGTGTGTGACCAAGTGAAGCGGCAGGGCATGAATATTATACTGTCTTTTTTTTCTATTTCCAAACTGTCCTTATTCTATGATTAAATAGATTTTGGCCTTGAGTTGTGCTGGCCAAGCAATTTGAGTTCCTTTTTTTCCTCCAACACTGAGTGCTCTTTTCCATCTCACTTTGCCTTTGAGACATGCATGTGCATCACATCTCTGAAAAGGTCCCAGCCCTTGCCTCCAAATGCTGTCATATAGCAATGAACTCCCTCCTTCAGACCTTGGCCTGCTTTTTTTTTCTCCCACCCTTCCTTTAGGACATCCTGAAAGCTCGTCCAGAGGCCATCTCTCAATGATTAATGCGTTTCATCTCGCATGCAGACCACCTACTATACCTTTACAGTTTGGACAACGCTGTGCTAAAATGTTCTCAGGATGACCCAGCGGTTGGTTTGCCACGGGAGAAAGAAAGCTTTAATCAATTTTTTTTTCAGTTGTTGCTGATTTATTTCCTGACTTTTTAGCACAGACTTGATAGGTCAAAATATAGACATGAAAGTTTCTTTTTTTTTAGCCTCAAGATGCTGGCAGAAAAGTGTTGGAATATAACCTTTCGAGTTCTGTAATCCATAACACTGACTTTTTAGTCTTGGTCTCCCTCCAGTTCATCATTTTCTGCATCCAGAGAAACTTCTCTTACAGCTTAAGTTTTGCGTGACTGTTTATGACATTACTGTACTTTGCTTTAGGGATTTCTTTTATTTTTTTAAGCGAATGTAGCCTAATTGGTTCAGGTGTTTGATACAGAGAACACTGTGGGGCTCTAGTCTAAGAGGAGAGGAGACAGCCCACACATAACCACGCTCTAAATCTGCATGTGAGGCATGAGCAGACACATAATGTGCACACTGACTCACTCATTCACTCACTAACAGGCTAGACTCTGAGGACTGTATGGCACAGTGTGGTGTTGCTGATTTTTTTTTTCCTTTTTCCCCCATCAGCAGAAAGCCGGGATGAGCTGAGCTAATTGAGCTGGGAGGCCCGGCGGGGGAACGTGGCCCATTCTCACACCAGCTCGTCACTTCCTTTCTTTACCCATCCACCCTTGCGTCTATAGTCCCATACCTCCAAACCACTCAGTGCTGCTTACAAGAATGATTTTACTTCATCACCCAGTGTTTGATTAGTGCTAGACTCATATTGATACGAGTTACAGGTGGATGAAATGCATCGCAAAGCCGCAGTTTGTAGAAAATGATAGCAGTTGCTCTGTCGACATAGTCGAAGCACATGTTGAAGTACCGGTTTGAATAATGTCAATGTGACGTGCATTAGTTTCGGACTGCTGTGTTGCATCGTACACTTTACACATTACAAGCTAAAACAGACAAACTGCGCTGTCTGAACCAGAGCAGACAAGGCGACAACAAAAGCAGATTACCTGTTCTATTTGAGGGATATTAAGACATTATATGCCATTCAATGGGCCCTGGGAGGCCCGTCATAAAAGCCACAGCAAGCTGTCGAGACGGAGACTCAGAGTTGTTTCCACCCTTTAGCTGCGTTTGGGGACTGATTATGGTCAGGCAAACAGCCCTTACCTGGAAAGTCACTTTCACTTTCTCGTCCACCATTTGTTAGTATGGCTAATGTCTCATTAAGTCTCACAGAGGGGAAATGATGTGCTCTTTGGGTGAAGGTTAGGCTCTCGGCTTATCATGAGACAAAAAGAGAGACTGATTATCACAACACAGGCGTGCCTTAGCCTGTGTCTTTCACTACAAGTCCTATTTGTGTTACTGTTCGAGCTGCTTCATTACCCATAATCTATTAGCCCTCCCTCCACCTCCCCCAAGTAAAAGTTAAAACATTTGGACTAAATGATGAATGCTTGATCACTTTCTGCACCGGTGTTCTATGGAGAGGAGTGAACGGAAAGGGGTGGGGGGTAAATTTTACATTATCAAGGAGATAATTACAAAGCAATCATAAGCAGTTTCCAGTAAAGTAGTAAACAAGCCAAGGGCTTGTGCTCTTTTCCAAAGAATAATTAAAAGTTGCTTTGCATTCTATGCATCAGTGTCCTTTCCTCTGCTGAGTGGCCACCTCTTGGCATAATAAAGCTGGCTGAAGCATGGGGGGGAGTCCTTCACTCAAAGGTGATCGGGCGTTTTTTAGACCTTTTCCTGTCTCGTAATCTTCCCCATGATCTGCCATGGGAAACTCATTTTGAATTTATAGTTCATTTCCTTTTTTTTAAATCTCTTTTTCCCCCCAGTCAACAGTCAGTTCTGAACAGCTGTGGACTGCTGTGTCACAAAGTGGGAACACTTCCAGAAATGGACTTCTACTTCTCCATGGCTTTTCCTTTAATGCCTCAGTAACGAGTTCATTCATTGATTGGTCTAGACTCAAGAGCACGGTGACTTGCCGACGAAGGTGTATAGGAATATTAGATGAGAAGGCCATCCTTTCTAGCTGAATTCTCAACCTTAAAAATGCTAATTAACTTTTAGGCCAAGTGACTCTAAAAACAGGTATTTTACTTGATATGGACAGTGGATCTTAGGCACAGCTTCATACTTTCAAATATCTTATTTTATTATGAAAGTATATCAATTTTATAGCTTGTGTTACTATTTATTTTTACTACCCCCTTCGTAATTGCTTTTAATAAGTGAATTGTTAGAACATCTTGCCCCAGTTTCAACCCTTTTAACAGAATCCAAAGCTGTCAGAACAGAGCAGCAGCTCAGGACAGGCTCCTTTGCACTTGATCAACTTCCTGTCTCAGTTTCCTGGTCTTCCTTAGAGCTTAAGATGCCTGCAGGCTGTGTCCCTTCGCAGCGCTGATGCGCAGTTGTTACTCAACTTCAAACAACACTAGAATCAGTCAATTATCCGTAGAATCGATCAACATAATGCCGCTCTCGCTCATTTAAAAGAGCCAATCAATCTGCATGAGCCTTTTTTTTCCTTGACGCAGTACTGCATTCATTTGTGTGCATGTGTTAGACGCTCATGATGGATCTACTCCAGTGACGGCTTACCTTCTGATTTATGATTATTTATCCCAGGAGTAAGACTGAAAGTTGACCTCTCATCTAGGCGTCTGCCTTCCCCGATGCCTGTAAAAACTGCATGTGGAGTCGCACAATAACATCTTGCTTGCTTAAAACTCCTAATGCACAGGAGGCAAAATTCGCTGCTTCTCTAAAAGCTCTTAATTTCAACTCGCTTGCACCTGTGTTAGCACGTGCTAGCTGCACTCACCAGCTCCTCTGTGACTTCATTACTAAATGAAGCAACCCATAATTCCACATCCCACCACAAATAAATGCTGTAGCGGCAGTCTGCGATGCGCCGAGGGTGGGGCTGGGAAAGGGGGACACCTCGTCCTCCATACCTGATGACATGCAAGGTTTATCACGTTGAGCAGAGACATGGTCACCTTACCCCGGGCCTCATTGTGACAGCCAGCAAGTCACTTGAGAGCACCATTGGAAATCAATATTCCTCCACTCTTTAATTGTTAGGAAAAAAACCTCCCCTGTTTACAGCATCCCATCATCAGTCAGGACAGTCTGACTTTCATTTATTTTTGCCTTTTCCTCTCTTCTTTCTGTCTCTTCCTCCTTCTTCTCTGTGGTGCGTGCTGGCTGGCTGAGTTTTTGCTAGATTACGTAACGGAACTGGCTGGATTTCATTTCGGGGGACCTACTTTATATGCACACAAACGCTTTTCTGGGTAACTTCAGGGTCTTAAATCTGCTTAATCCTACTGACCACACACCCAAGAGGTCATTTTTTTCTTCACATGTGTTTTTTTTTGTTTTTTTTTTTAATCATTTGAAATTTTTATGACTTTGTCCATCAAGTTGTTTCTAATAACGCTAAATGATTGTTTTCTATTTCTGCTTTGATTGGTGTTTTTGAAAATATAAATGTTTTGGGCTCCCAGTGGATCCCAGTCTGTACAGCTTTAATATATGGAACTATTTATTCACTCTTTTGCAGCGAGTCCTAAGTTAAAGTAACACAAGATATCCAGGTAATACTGGGGAAGAAAGACTCAAATGCAATCACTGCCTACATCATCTGGATGGGGAACTTCCCAGACTGGAAGCTATCAGAATGCTGGAGATGTAGCTGGATCTATTGTACCTGAGACAGCCGGGGCATGGCCTGTTCATGCCATAAATGACAAGGAGAGCTGTTACCGCTACATTACAAACCTCAATCTTAGGAGCTATGAACCTCCTGAGGGTGAGGAAAACTCCACCTGCTGATGTGACTATCCAACACTCACCTCAACAGAAAGGCATCAACTGTTTGCTTCTGCTGTGACATGACAGCATGGCAGGAGGCAAATTGTGTGCTCTAACTGTCTGTTGTGTGTTCTTAGCTTTAGCTGTTTTTAGTCCTTTATGCTCTGGTTCCTGTATAACCATGGTGAGAGTCAAGTTAAGATTGCCAGCAATAAGTAAGACTGAGAAGACAAAGTTTTTCTTTGTTA
Source organism: Pundamilia nyererei (assembly GCF_000239375.1). Taxonomy (NCBI): domain Eukaryota; kingdom Metazoa; phylum Chordata; class Actinopteri; order Cichliformes; family Cichlidae; genus Pundamilia; species Pundamilia nyererei. Next base: position 93,571 of record NW_005187527.1, read on the forward strand.
CATATTCTGTTCATAATAGTTATGGACAGAAGTTCTAGGCACAGCCAATTTGTGGATGGTGAAGGGTTTGGTGGTCTTGTCCCTGCTGGAGATGATGGCTTTATTGGGCCATGACCTCCAGGTCACACTAGGGTAGTTTGCAGATGAGTGTCAAGCACCTCCAGGTTTGAATCCATGGCTCTCAGTTGAAAAGAGTGGAGTGCCAACTCCAGGTCAGGGATGAGTACCTGATCTGGAGTGGGAGTTCAACTATTTTGGGGTCTTGTTCGTGAGTGAGGGCAGAGTGCAGCAGGAGATAGACAGAAAGATTGGCTTAATGTCTGCAGTAATGTTATACTGGTCTGCTGTGGTGAAGGGGGAGTGGATCCCAAAACTGCCACATTAACTATGATCACAAAAGTTGCAGGTTGTGATGAAAAGAAAGTGATTGTAGATGCAAGGATCTCTAAGCCCAGGACATTTGGGAAAGACTCAGGGTAAAGTTGCTATGCCAGATGAGGTGGTACAGCCATCTGACCAAGAGACCTCCTCAGTCAAGTGTTTCAGGCATTTAATGGAGGCCTCGGGGCAGAGCCAGGACATGCTGGAAAAGTCTCTGGGCTGGTTGTGTGTTTATTGGAATTATTTTATATTGGCGTCCAAATGATCCATCGTGGTTTCATCATGTATATACAACTCAAATAATATTTACATGAAATTACTGAAAACCGATTAATACCAGAATCCAAAAATGGTACATGAGCTTTTAATTAATAATGTGAATGTGCTTTGGATAAAAGCTGTAAGCTGTATTAAAGAAAGGTGTAGGTTTGTGTTTTACAAAATATGCTAATTCATTGTAAAAAATTTTTTTTAGATGACATTAATTACATAGCTAATAGTACTTGAAGCAGAGATAAGTTTTACTATTATTATTATTTTTCTGTTCTGATTGATTGTCACAGTAAAGTGTACTTGGTGTCCCGGGGGTCTTTAACCTCTTAAGACCCGAACTCTTCCATGACATGCATTTTGAATTTCTCTTTGATATTTGGGCATATTGGGACCCGATGAATGTAAAAATTAATTACCAGATTTACCAGATTTTTTTTTTACCTTATTTTTGTTTTTAGGAAAAATAAGAGCCTCATATGAGGATATTTGTTTAAAATTTTGATAGAACAGTAGCAGTATAATGTCCTCGTAAGTGGATATCAGGCCCATGTAGAGCAAAATTGAGTATTTTGGTCTAAATAACCCAAAATGTGATGTCCACATATGTGGACGGCAGGTCCTAGGAGGTTAATTCATGTATGTAAAATGTCTTTGGGATGAAGTTTGAGAGTGCACGTCCTCTATTGTCTTGAGCAAACACGACATGCTGGATTCATGGCCAAATAACTTCAGGATGCAACTGCTTCACAGTCCTTGTTGTTTACTGATTTCATCGCCTTTACCTCTACAGTCCTCCTACTTATTCACAACTGTTATATTATGACCATTAAGAGCTAAGAAGTTCCTAGAAACAGACAATAAATAAATAAATATATTTATTAATATATATATATTTTCATGTTAAACTTTGTCAACGTTAAATGCTACCCATGACAAATGCCACAGTATTGCAAAGAAATAATAATAATTTGTTTTAAAAAATGTAATCTTTATGGTTGATTATTCTTTTGTGAAATGCATGTGTGGCACCTGTCTTTTGCTTTCAGTTAAGGAAGCTGTATAACCACCAGGATCTACTTTTATGTGTGAAACATGTCAAAATATGGAAGTTTACAAGTGCAGCTCTAGGGGACATCCCACTGGTATGTCTTGGAGGAGAAAAGTAAAGATGTGAGAAAGCTGGAGCAGATAACATTTGGCAGTAATGTGTCCCTACATCCTGTGTGTTGTGTGTTGTTTGTACCACTTGCAATACTTTGTAACTTCTGTTTTTAATAGGAATGTCTTTATTTAGTTGTCATGCAAGTAAAAGGGCCACTCCTGCATACATGAGGCGGGTGCTTGTTGATAGTTGATGCTAAGGGATGAAAACAGTCGCTGTGATGTCACCCACTGGTTTGTCCTCGACTTTAATTTTATGGCCAATGCCAGCTTGGATTGCTGGAGCATAGCAAAGTGACCATATATAGATGATATATAAGGGTGAATCATACAGATGCAGATACCTACTAATCCGGTCTTTAAGTCTGACGTCATTAGCAATTTCCGACAGTTATAAACGGTCTAAATTCTTTCATCCTTAATAAAATGATCA
>NW_005187527.1:96958-99115 GCF_000239375.1 Pundamilia nyererei
AAAAAAAACAAAAAACAAATTAAAGCTGACCAAATTCAAAAGTTATCTCTTTTAACACAGGTCAGCGCAGTCATGCCTTTCTTATGAGAAGCCCAAAGCCAATAGTTACCTTGTTTCCACTTCTCCACAAGCTTCTCCTATTAGTGTGTCACCTGGGGAGGACCACGGCTCCAAAACTGTGATTAGGCCCTCTCTGGCTAATTAACTGCTCGGGCCACAGTTGGTCATTTTCCGCCTTTAATGGAGGGATGATGCCGCAGCTGTCCTTCGTCTGTCATTCATCTGACTTGTGCCCTTTATGCCACAATTTGTGCCATAAAATTTCTAAATAGCCAAAGCTAGCATAGCATTTTTCACTCTCATTAAAGTGAGGGAGAGGTTGGTGCATTTAAGCAGCAGCAGCAAAGGCTGTGTTTTCAGTATGAGACATTGAATGTAAAAGTCTTCTCTCTTTGCAGAAGAGATTCCTGGTGATTCCCAGAGACGAGGTCTTATTATGACAATGTTGTGTTGCTTTAAAATGCTGCAAGCAGTGCTTATCGCTGTTAATTTTCCTCCATCCTCCCTCTTCTCCTTGGTTTCCTGCTATTCAGGGCAACAGGGTTCTTAATTATTTATACCTATCCATTACAGTGGGAAAATTGGGAGGACACTAACACACATTCAACACATGGAACATAATATTACTCATAATGTGTCTCGTTTAGAGTTTAAATCTGTACTGATCCTTCATCCTGTTTAGTGGGAATCTTAGCAGCTGAATCCAGTACCATGTAATGTATTTTTTTATCTGCGTGTATGGATGCACCAACATGATCATACTCAATAAAGAGAACACAGTATAAAATCACTCTGTTATCTCTGTTACCCACTTAGTCACAAATGCCACTGGTACCACTGTGTCATCCAGTTGTGTGTTCATTAGACAGCTTGTGTTTGCCCACTCTGCCCTCTTGTGTGCATATTTTTTTCTTTTAACTCGTGCTGGTGGATTCTTTTAAAATGGTTTGATTTTATTCCTGTTTAGGACCATTTTTTTAATGCAGCAATTTAATAAAATGGGACTAATAGTGATTTTTTTGAAATTGTTTTTTAAAGGAAATATTGGTAGATATTGTTCATATACTCTCACACTGCGTTTCTGCAGCTTAGTCGGCTGTACATCCACGATGCAAATTTCCAGCCCCACCACATCCCAAAGGTCCTCTGTTAGATTGAGATCTGGTGACTTTGAGTACCGTGAGTACTCACTGTCACATTCAAGATACCAGTTTTAGGTGATTTGAGCTTTGTGACATCATTATAGAGCTGGAAGCAGAAGAAGAAGAAGAAGATGAGTGCACTGTGGTCATGAAGTGCTGGACAAACAATCCCCAGTTGGAACTAAGGGGATTGTTTGAAGAAAATACTCCCCACACCACTGCACCAGTATGAATTGTTGATACAAGGGAAGATGAAGCCATGCTTTCATGTTGTTTATGCCAACTTCAGACCCTACCATCTGATTGTTGTGGCAGAAATCAAGACTGGTCAGACCAGGCAGCATTTTTCCATTCTTCTATTGTCCAGTTTTGGTGAGCCAGTTAATGGTAGACTTGGTTTTCTATTCTAAGCTGAGGAGGTAAATGAGATAATAAAGGTATTCAGCAGTACTCAATACATTGCAACCAGTGTTGGGCAAGTTACTTTGAAAAAGTAATTAGAGTTACAAGATTCTAAAAGTAATTAATTACTTGAAAAGTAACTATTGCGTTACTTTTAAAAAAATTTTTTTAACCCTCTGGGGTCCAGGGTATAATTGGCCATTTTTAACTACTTGTGATTTTCCCTCCACATTTTACCTTTAAAAACTGTTTATTTGCCTTATTTGGTACCATTGTTTTCAGCACAACCTAACGTGTCTGAATTTACAGTTTTCATTTACTGTAACAACCACAAACATGTTTAATGAATCATATTTCATAAATTTAATTCAAATATAAATTGTAAATTTTAAAATCCTATGCACAAGTTTTGCAAACAACAAAGTTATTTGTAGCCATTTACCTTTTATCCTTTTTAAATAACCATTGCAAACTATTTACAGAATAATCAGCTGTTCTGCATTCAATAAGATGCCTCACAAATTATTTGTGCCACTCCAAATATTTCTGTCCA
>NW_005187527.1:99409-144857 GCF_000239375.1 Pundamilia nyererei
TCACTCCTAAAACTTCTTTTGTTTTGTTTTGGGGTTTTTTGTCATAAGCAGAGAGTGCTTGCTAGCGCTGTCCTTAGTCAGTAAACGTGGTGAAACTATTGAGGAAAAAGCGTATATATTGTTTATCATGACTCTGGTTGTACGTGGCCTATCGACACAATTTAAAAACTGGTATATATCACCTTGTTGCTTTGTCATCTTGAAGTGGTCATGTGATTGGCTTACCACGACTGCTATATTCTTCCTCAGCCAAACAGCAGCACTCACGCGATTGTTTTGCTCCCCTGAGCTCCAGGTGTTGTGCCAAAAAGTGATCGTTGGGCAGATAGTGATTGCCGTCCGTTACTTGTAACACTGTTATTCCCATCACTGATTGCAACACAATCGTCTATAATCACAATCATCTGTCCCAATATATGTTTAACTGCAGAAGAAAGTAATAATCCTAAAATGATGGAAATTATTCATTTATTCACTTTAATGTGTGTGTGCATGTGCATGAATAGTAATTGGTAAATTTCCTTTTCCTGTTGTTTGCAATTTTCCGCCTGTGACTTTGTTATTCACTGTAAGTTGAGCAATGTCCACGTGCTTCAGCCTTATTTAGTTGATAAGTGCCAGCATAAGGAGTTATGAAGTAGTAAGAGTGGTTAGAGCTATTGCATGCTTTAATAAACGCACTGATTTTGGTGGCATCGCCTCGCAGGAGCAAACAACACATCGAGATGTCAATATTTTGTCGTACCCCTCTTTAGTACCAAGTCTTTATACTAGTTAAAGTTGAAACCTCTTTTTACCGTACTCTCTGGATGTTTATTTCCGACTACTTTCTCTTGTGTCTCTGACCCGCCTGCACTGCACTTTTTTTTAACACCCCTTCCCAGGGGGAAAGCGGATAGCACATGTGAACGGATCACTTCTGATTAGAGAGGGCGCTTTAGAAAGATGCCTGCAGTGTTTTTTGCCAGAAACAAACAGTGGTGCGGCTTCCCCAGGGAAAACTGCCATTTTCTTAGCACTGAACAACCCCCCAGTGAACTTGTATTGTTTCCCAGACACTGATAACTTTGGGCTTTAAAACGTGTACAGGCCAATGCCTTGTTTTTCACATCACGAGATGATGATATTGTTTAGGATGGCAGCAGAGCTGATTTTAATAAAGAGTGCTGGATTCAGCTTCATCTAGTCTACACGTAGAATGGCTTTTTAATTTTGTAAGAGCCTCACAACGTAAACTCACTGTCATTCAATTCTCAGACTGAAAATTTACATATAAAGTGTCTGATAAGCATATTTGCATGTTGCCAACACACTTTGCACAATTTGTGTCAACACATAAAGGCTGGGAGAAATTTGACTTTGTTTTGAATAAATTTGAGTCTTGTGACATTTTGTGTGAGAAGAGGCAGCAAGAGAAAAGATATGGGAGGTAGGTAAGTAGTGCAGGAGGGCGGAGAGCAGAAGCCGGCGACTGATTTGTCTCCGTTCTGTCGGGAGGATTTACGGTGCAAGTGTGTTGAGCCATCAATCAATTGTGGCGCACTCCAAGGACAACTTTGTCTCTTTATGCAATTTGTAAGGCTGTCCAGTCAAATTGATTCCTTAAACAGGAGCCGTCCAGCTCCCTCAGAAGAGTAAACCCCCACCCCCTCCAAAAGAAAAAAGACCATCAACCTCTGTGTTTGCTGTAAACCAGACAATAAATGATATGACTGTTGACTGTCAGTGGACAAAATCCAACTGCAAAATAAAGTGGGTGACAAAAAAACAAGATTGGAGAAGTGATTGATTAAATGTGAACAAGTGAGGATTGATGCTGTTGAGTCTCTGTGAAAAATGATTGTGGTATTATGACAGCTGTACTGAGTCCTTTGTGGATTACATCTCCATGGAAAACAAGTAAATTCCATTTTCAACAAAAAATGGACATTCATTCCCGAGATTCACTACTGGACAAACTTAGCCTTTGAAGTATGGAAACATTACTTGGGCAATTTGGTCTGAGCTTTCGTCATTTAGGGAATTAGTGTCAACGTGAAGGATTGTTATTGTAAGTTGTGTCTGTCATTTTAGCCCCAATAGTGGTGCTCCAGGAACGGCAGTGCTGGTTTGTCAGTTAATCCAGACTGAAATATTTCAACCATGGGATCCTGATATTACTGTTCCCTTTATCATCACCCAAAATTAATAGTTGTGGTCATTTCCCATTTTTTAAGAGGTTAAAATTTGCAGTTCTGAGTGAAGTTATGGGAGAGTACCTGGACTTTTGTGTACGGCAATTAGGAATTAAACACCTTGGTGTTGGACAACATTACTGCAAAGTGAATGACTAATCATCAAATAATAAAAAGTCAGTAAGCTAAACAAGTTAAACTTAGGCCTTTATGTTAAATTATATGGTGAACATGTTCAACATTACATCAGTAAAACGTTGACATGTTTGCATTGTCACTGTCAATGTGCTGGCTCAGTTCATGTACTTCTGCTGGTAAACATTTACTTACCTAAAGTGAATTAAAACACTATTATCTCCTCTATTCTACTATTAGCTGTAAATTGGTGGGTGGTCACATGTATTGTATATTAAATATGATGGTCAGGGAATTTCCTTTTGTGAAGCCCCTAGATAAGCGTTTTTTTTTTAACTTTTACCATCTTAGTGTTTTGAAACTGGACAAGAGATGAACAGATCTGAGTGAGAAAGCATCCTCGGCTTAACTTAATTGGAATCAGGCTGTGTTCAGTGTGAGTTGAAACCAGACTGAGTGCAAAAAGTTACCAAGAAAGTGTTTACTGAGGCCATAGATCTAAGGGCTGAGGGACAGATGGATGTTCTATCTCTTTTGTATAGTCTGTGGTGGTCCTTGTATTTCTGCTGTGTAGCCAAAAAAGCGGAAAAACATTGACAAGAGCTTTGGTGAGAAGTGTACAGTGTGCTTTTTGACCGCTGTGAGTACACCATCTTGCACTGCATGTAGCTGTACATTGTGGTGTGAAAGCACTCATGCACTCTAAACAGCAAGTGTAAATACAGAGGCATTTAGGATCCTGTCTTAGTATTAGAAGAGGAGTACAACCCTAAAACATCTTATTTTATTTGTCAGTGCTTTCTGGGTGTTACCTTAAATTTGAAAGATAATCAGAATGATTTAAAGTACATCCTGTTTGCCAGATCATATAAGCTTAAAAAATGAATAAAAATGCCTGAGGTAGATGCATGTTATCATTTCCTGCTGAGCATGCATTCGGTCTTCTTTCTTGTGGAGATTTGGGACGTTTAGCGGACAATAGGAGAGCGATTAAAAAACAGGCTGTACACTTGAATAATTGATGCCGGAAATCGTGCTAAGCTTTTCAGAATTCATAATGATCCCCCGTTATCCTTTACCCCAACATAGTCTCTCTCACCGTCTAATATTTCCAACAGAGGACATTACACCCGTTTATAATCATTTCTGGGACTCTTAGCCACTTGTTTACAGCCTAACCTTAAACCAAGTCCTCATAATATTATTATATAAACAAATGTCCCCACAACTGCAGTAATACAGGCACATAAACATACGCAACCCAAAATATTCAATTTGTCTACAAATGCCTATGATCAACAGCTATGACGTGTGTGTGTGTGTGTGTGTGTGTGTGTGTGTGTGTGTGTGTGTGCAGTGATCACATTAATATGGAAATTTAAAAAAAAATTGCACATGATAAATTACACTGCTGAGCAAATGTCTTGGCATTGCTTTTAATATGGTCTTTAAGATTTTTAGATTAGCATCCCATCATTTTTCTGCTGTAAAAATCCAATTCAAGGGAACATTTTCCTTCCTTTCGACTCACTGAAACGACTAGAAACATAAATTTAGAAACAAATTGAGTCAAAGATTATCTAATGGAGCGTGCATCACTGCAGTTTGTCACAAGCTTTAGAGGAGTATTGCTCAACGGCCACAGTTCTTTAACTATTGAAACCATTTTATTTTCCAAATAGCATCGGTTTTGAGCTGTTGCAGCATACTTTATCATTCATTTAAGATATGAATACATTCTGCCACCACTGAGCCTTTGACAGCTGGGACAAGGCACATATCACATCCATATGAAGAATGGGTGATTTTGTGACAACAAATAGCCTGAAAATATAGTTCATTCCAATTTGATTGGGGGGGAAAATATTCCGTCTGAGGGCTGTCTGACAAACAGCACCATGACATGTCAGTCTTGCAGCACATTTTGTCTGTGATAAGGAAAGTCTAGAGGGAGGGAGATCCAATATTAACAACAGTGTTTTCTTTCACAAAAGAGATCTTTTTGGATGTGACATGTCAGGCAGTCATAAAAGAGGTGTGAAACATTAGTACATTATGTATGCAGTCTTTGGGACTGTGGCTGCTCCAGCAACGCACTTAAATTTAAGACTGTGGAAATATTTGAAAAATGATTTCCTACTAAAACCATGTGACAAGACTACTATTTGGTCAAATGTAGTTAATCGGTCAAGAGCTGCCACACAAGTAATCTGACCCTTACAGACCAATCAGCTACATATAGCTCACGAATTGAATCTACTGCTGATTTTCCTTCTCCTCTAACACAACTGATCTCCAAAACATGTTCAAGGAATCTTTTGTTACTTCTTGCACATAGGAGATGTTTTGCATTAGCGTTCTTGTTGAGGGAGACGCCTGAGTAGCACATGCAGGAGGCAGGGCGCAGGATGGCCACTTGCTACCTGTGAATACACATGAGCATCACCTGTCGGATATTAACATCAGCCCAAATTCAGTCTAACATCAAACTAGGCAAGATATCAGACTGATCATGCCCCCCCCCAACCCCCTTTTCTGCCATGTATATGCTATTATAATGGAGGATGCTAATGTGAACTTGGCCAAAGTTTCAAAGGAGGACAGCATCAGTAGAATCAGTCCACATGATCCAAAAGCTCAGGCTTAAGACTGCTATAAACACTCAGTTTCAGGCAGTTTGGCTCTGTAGCAAATTATGTGAAGGGATTATTATAATATGGTCATATCATGCATACACCTCTGGCTGGGAGCAGAGGAGGGAGAGGGGCTTGACTCAGACAGCAGAAGAACAAAGGCCCAGTATGAGACATGTGAGTCTTGCAAATCAACTCTAGTCCAAGAATTAAATACACGGGAATGGAAATTAGCATAATGGGTCCCCTTGAAGGTTTTTAGTTTTTTAAACTTTTGTAATTATTGTCTGTTAGCATACAGGTTGAGGTATGACTGATGAATGTGAAATGAATGTGAAAATATGTGACTAGTAGCGTTTCACAAATCCAATTCTTAAATGAGGTTCGATGATTGAGGCTCTCATAATCCCTGCCTCTTTTTTTTTTGTTTTTGTTTGGCTGCATTTCCCCAAAATCACTGAGAGATGCACCTCTGCTGTTTATTGTTGGTCTAATTGTCTTTACCGCTCAGCTGTAAAAGGCTGATAGGGGCGGGTGGCGTGGACGCCTACGTTTTTGAATCCCATAACTTGAGAATGAAGCGATGTAGGAGTTTCAAATTGGTACCATAGGTGCATCTACTAAAAGTCTTGCACGAGTTTGACTCTAGATGACCTCGCCTCAAGGTCAGAGGTCAGAGGTCAAGTTTTCTGAACATTTTGTGAATGCAGTAACTCGAGAAGGAAGTCACCGAGAATTTTGAAATTAATACCATAGGTGCATCTCCTAAAATTCTCAAATGAGGTGGAATCTCAGTTACCTTGACCTCAAGGTCAGAGGTCAACTTTTCTGAAAATCTCGTGATTGCTATACTTGAGAAAAAGGTGATGTAGGATTTTCAAATTGATACCATAGGCGTATCTGCTAGGAGGCCGAGGGGTAGTACTAGCTGCTGTCAGTAGTTTTCCAATCAGGAAACACAAAAAATCCATGGATGCAACACTGGATAAATGAATTTATTGGACACAACTGACAGGTAGAGCTGCTTGACTGTGGCAAAATTGCTGATGCGATTATTATTATTTACCACTAAGTTAATCTAGTCCTCAAACCTGATATAAGAATAACAACTTAAATAGTAATAACACAAAAAAATGTAGACTGAACTAAAACGCTCTCAGCCTAGAGCTGTGCCAAAAATCACTGCTGTAAATGTGTTTTTTATTTGTTTGTGTACCTATTATTGATACAAGCTGGAAAGCAGGATGCTAAATGTGAATAAGAGGTTATGAGTGAGTTAGAAGTTCTTTTTGTCTTAGGAAAAATAAAATATTTGAATAAATATGAAGACAGAGGACAAATGTGTGCCATGGGAGACTTAACCATGATCATTGGACTGGCATTGAAAACGCTAACCAGTGACTTGGCCACAAGGCAAGTTAGATGTTTTGCATTCAGGTAACAGCAGGACAGCATGTGTGCAGGAATGGATTTTTATTTTTTATTTTTATATTTTTATTGGATTATTTGGTCACGGTTTCTTTGTGTGGCAGAGGAAATGCTGTGGGATAATTTTGTCCTGGGTGTGAGAAATACACATGGCAGCCGTGTGGAAATAGGGCTTAGTTTAAAATAGGATGAAGTGACTGTGGTTGGAAGGAGTCATTTTTATTTTTTTTAAACTGTTGTGCTGTGCTCTTCAAAGACCCAAGACATGTTGCACATTATTTTGTCATGACTGGCCTCTATTGACAGATTTGACCAGTGACTGCTTTTGTTACCTGTAACCACACCTACTTCCAAACTCTGTCCGCGGCCAAGGGGAGTTCAGAAGAAACAGGTGCAGGGCCCAGCTCTCAGTAACCTCCTCCATCTCTTCTTGAAGGTGGAGGAGGGAGATTTTGATTAAAGAAATGCTGAAAAATGAGAGCAGAGGTGCCATTTCACTGCAAGTAGGACTCCTCCATCTACAAGAGCTTTAGGTGGTCACCATGTGAAGGATATCACAGTTATTTCTGCCACTTCTGACTCCATTATACTTTTTTTCAGCTCGGTCTCTCGCTGCTTATTTGACATTCCCTTCACCGGTGCATTTGCCAAGCATTGTTCTGCTATTGACTGGCCGAGACCTGGTCAGTCGGGAAGAGTGTGTGCCCGCTAGGTTATCAGTGACATCACTCTTCAGAAAAGCAGCGTTCGCCTCTCCTTTTCCTTATCGACGGTTTGGGGAGTGCATTAAGAGTAGCTGCTTAGCCTGATTTACAGAGACACGCCAACACCTCTCTCTGCACCCTGAAGGCACCAGGTAGCAATCCAGTCTCACTCCCAGTGTTTATTTACTCGCTCTCAGGGAGGCGATGAATGTGGCTCTGACTGACAAACAATCTTATGATGCAGCCTTCATGTCAGGACTGGATTTTTGTCTCTTTCTCTCTCCTTACCAGTCTTCCTTTCTCCAGAATATCTCAGTCTGTTGTCAAGCCTTTTTTTCCCTAGCCATGGGCCCTGTTGACACAAGAATCCGTCACTTCTCACATGGGGGAGAGTGGGACAAGTTGGCGGCCATTACTATTCATGAGGCAGTGTGATCCACTCTGTCACCCGTTGTCAGCACGAGGTGTCTGTCTGCACCACCGCTCCCCTTACTCTTTATCAGCCAGGGGTGGCTAATGAGAAGCACCAGGTTAATACCACCTCTAGAACAGCAATGGCTTTAAACCTCTTAATTCATTTAGACATTGCTAATTGAAACCCATGTGAACTACACTCTGGACACCATCCATTTTCCTACAAGCCACTGCTGAAAGGGAAACTGTGTATGTGATTTGATCGCTTTTGTTTTCTGGTTTTTTTTTTCTGGTAGGTGATGGCAGGATGAACTCACCTTGACCCTTTTCTCTTTTGAGTTTGTGTCTCTTCTGTTTTTTTCGAGCAGTCCCTAGCCCTGCAAATGATAGCCATTAAATCTTGCAGGGAAATGTCACAAGACAAGCACAACCAAATAATATACTTAGAACCAGCAGTGACATGCAATACCAAAAATAACCAGCTTTGGGTAGTCAAAAACGTCTTAGTCCAATTAAAGCGAGCAAAAACAGCAGCCATGACTAAGACAAGACAACCTCCTGGATGTGGCAGAGTGTAAATTAAAAAAAGTCTTATTCACCCCGCAGTTGTCAGACATGACTTAGTCATCCTGCACTTGAGTGTTTAATCAACATGCAGCGAACACTGTGGGCCTGTTGACTAAAACCAGGAGTTCTGACTCTCCCTCCTTCAGCCCTCTTGCATATTTATCCTTGCAGCTTTTGTCAATGCTGCTGGAAATGAATATTGACAAGAGCAAGAGGGCGTTCTCCATCCCACCACACGGTCAACTAGGTGCATCAGGCACCTTGGGGCTTTTCTGTCCCTCACTGTGCGAGAGAGCTGAGCACAGTGCATGCCAATGTCTTTTTTCTTTTTCTCTCCCGCTGTCTTTGATGCATCTTTATGCTACACTGAAGGGCTGTGGCCTAATGATAGGAGATCATTCTACCTACCTTAGATGCAGCTGTAAATATTCAAATGAGCCATCATCAGTCGATGGTGAGAGAGATAACGGGTCCATCTTTTACCTGCCCCTTCTTGTGTGCGACAGCAGGATATATTTAGTTGACGGCATCATCGTCCCCAAAAGCGCTTGATTTGCGGGCATAAATTTCAGCAGACACGCACTCCCTCGCTGCGCCTGCAGAGGCAAATGCTTATTCATTTACCCGTTTGTCATTTCAATAGTTATTTTATGGTGGTGCTGTATTAATTGAACTGCTTCTACTGCACAACAATTCAAGGCCCAGTACATCTATTACAAAGGGAGTGTGCCGGAAACATTGCTGAACAGGCTCACAAATCAGCCTAAGCTGAGAGGGGAACCTCACAATAATGTAACACAATCGCACTAATCTTTCATTTGCAATGTGCTCCTACCTCAGCCATGCAAGGAAAATGTCTTGAAAGCTGCAGTGGAAAAATCAGATCGGTTGTATGGGAGTGCCACAAGATTACTGTGTATTCAGAGCTGTTGTTGTTGTTGGGCTTCAAAGAAAGAAATAGTACGTTACAGAAGAATTAGAATGAGGTTTTCTTTCCTGCTCATCATTTGAGCTGCTTCCTTAGATGATCCTGTGAAATTGCTGTTAAAGGTTTTGTTTGATATCAATTTCAAATTGGGGTGAAATGTGTGAAATATCCTGGAAGTGCCTCTTATCTCATTATCATGGGTCAGGTAGTAGGTCATTTGAAATTGTCTGCTGCAACTTGAAGGGTAAGTATTTAGTCGGCTATCGTATTTAGATGTAGTTACAGTGCTGTTGTGATTTGGAGGATTTGTTTCTCCTGTCCTGATTTGGAATTGATTCACCTTTGGAAGACTTAGTGCTCCTTTTTAATCTTACTACTATTAATGGTAAAAACTATGTATTCTTTCCGATTCGATTTCACTTTCAAACAAATAACAGTAGTTTAAACTTGAGTTAAAAAAATAGCATCATGAATATACTGGAATTCAGGCAATTACGTTGCAGGTGGCTCAAACACCAAATACAAACTCCAGGGAGAAGTGCTAATGTATGACTTTTATTGTAGAGAAGATGAATAAATAAATGAAAAAGATATACAAGCACCTTAAAGATACTGCAGCAGCAGGACGAGAGGAGAGAGAGCTAAACAAAGAGCCAGCCTTTATAGACCCCCCACCCCCATATACAGACACACACGCACACCGCCCCCATGCAAGCCAGGACAGGTGCTAACCAATAAACTGATCAGGCTAGAGATAGAAATAGAAAACACCAATAAAACAGGATGTAGCACTGTGTAAAGATGGCACCTAAAAGGTGACATTACTCATAAAAGCACAACAGGGCATCTGCAACAACATTTTTCTGACCTTTCTTATGACAGATTTTTTACGTTTGGGCAATGTTGGCCCAGTTCTTTAAACCTGCCGTGTTTCTACATCACATGTTTACACCGGCCATACCCAAAGGGTCGGAAAAGGGAACTGGCATACGCTTTGAAGTGCCGAAGTGCCCACAGCAAAGCCAAGGCCTCCTCCTCAATAGTGCTGCAGTTTCTCCAGGCCTGTGAGAAATTTCACAAGGCAAAAAAATTACAAGATGTGAAAGATTCTGAGATTCGACTTTAAAAAAGAAGAAAAAACTTTAAAAGTTTTCCCCCCAGTAAAACTGTATCACTGTATAACTTCAGCTACTGGTGATGAAGTGCATTTAGTCTTTAGGGGATGCAACAGTATGGATGATGTAACCAGCGATATTTTTGCACCTTATTTCTAATTATGCTCTTATTACAAAAGCTTATTGCAAAGTAGACCGGAACTTGATCAAGCCATTGCATGCACAATCCATGTTAAGTCTTGCATTGTGTAATAGAGGTTGATCTAGCCTTGCAATGCCGTTCTTTGAGGGGGGGAAAAAGCAAACTTGTGTCTTCAAATTAATTATTTTTCTTTTGCACATAAATTCATAAACAAATCACTTTTAATACTGAAATAGTTTTGTTTTTTTTCTATATATGTTCTGTTTCTCCACATATTGTAGAATCTTCTGTCAAAAAACCCCCAATTTCATCATCTTTTACTTTGAACAAACTGAAGTGATCATTTTTTCCTTGACTAAAGTACCGTCAGTATCAGTCCTCCTGCCTGTTATCAGCGCCACTGCTCTGCCACATTGCTTGACATCACATATTCAAGTCATTGATGTAACAAGCTTTAAGACTAAACTAAAAAATCATTTAAATAACACTAATTTATCTTAGATATAGATTATGCCTTAACAGTGTTTTGAGTTCTCATTTTCTTAATAAAGCTGCTGGGGAAAAAAGCCAGCAGCCTCTTGCTCGCTTTGTTGCTTTAATTCATCTGTTATCTTCTGAAAGACTTAATAATACTTCTGTGACTCAGCATCCCGTTCTCTAAAACAAACAACATGCTCCAGAGCTGATGGGGACATCCAATTTAACTGCCATCTTAATGGAATCTATAATAAGCGCAGGGGCTCAATAATGGCAAAGCACTGCATCTTCTGATAACACAGCAAGCATCAAAACCCCTGTGATCACCAAACAAGTCCAGTTTTTTTTCCCCCCTCAGAGAAGCGAAGAACAAAATGTCTAGATGTCATTGTCAAGTTGCTGGTAACATATTCCCTGTGGGTTCCTCACAGGGGGCTGCCTCAGCTCTCCAGTGGCCCTCACGCCATATAGAGGTAATCTGCAGTCTGCAGCACAGGGGTTTCTCTGCATTTCCTTCCACACTTCTGAAGCCCCCTGACTTTAATTTCACGGGCACCTGTTCCCTCATGTGCTCATGGTGGAGGAGTCATATCAGACGTTCATATAGGAACTGGGAACAAACCACAGACTTGTGATTCAAGTCGAGCAAACATTGCCTGTGCTGCAGGACCACGTTACATGATGAACTTGTCTGGTTCTGACATGTAAACCAATGCTTGAGAGAGGTTTATATGTGTTGAGGTTTGTTATCACAAACGAGCGCTGCATTGTGGGAGTTTGATATACATATATGGCAATAAAATGATTAAGCTGTACCAGATACAATATTCTTTTAGCCTTTGTTATTAATAAGCATTGAAAAATCGAGGGGTTTGCACAGCAGGGCTGGGGGGCCTACAGTGACTTGTTTGATTTTAGAAGCACGACAAAATCACCATACAAATGAGTTAAAGACAATGACTATGCTGTGATTTCTGCCACATAAAGGATAACTCTGAAAGAAAGTTGGAAGCGGCAGAAATTCTCATACTTTCTTCTTACAGCCAGTGCATGAGTGCTCACTGTCACTCTTTGAAGCCTGAAATTTTCCTCACCAAATGAACACAACAGAGGGAGAGAGCGGTGCTCCTGTGCCAGAAGAGCAAGAAGTCACTGCAAAGCAGTAGAATACTTAAAATAAATATTGTGTTGGAAACTATCCAGTAGTATGTAAAGTTGCTAAATCTAGCAACAGTAACACTAACTGATAGATGAGGAAATAAAGTCAAGGTGGAAGTGCCAAAAACTGTGCCCTTCATCTAGTGACTGGTCTTCCAGAACTGATCCTCTAACCACTTCAGGCTGGCTCCAAATGTCAGTAAATTCCTATAGACTCCCATGTTTACTGGTACAAAAAAATCTCTGGATAATTCCCTTGATTTGATTCCCTTAATTAGTACTTATAAGCAGATGTGTTGCTCCCATATACAATGCATCTGGACAGTATTTACAGCGTCTCACCTGTTCCACATTTTGTCATGTTGTATCCTTATTCCAAAATGGGTTAAATTCATTTTTCAACTCAAAATTCTACACCCATTACCACATAATGACAAAGTGAAAATGTTTGCTTGAAGTTCTTGTAACTTAAAAAAAAAAAAAAAAAGAAAAGCAAAAATATAACACATATATAAGAATTCACAGCCTTTGCCATGACACTCAAAATTGAGCTCAGGTGCATCCTGTTTCCACTGATCATTTTTCAGGTGTTCCTACAAGTTGATCGGAGTCCACCTGTGGTAAATTCAGTTTTTGGGACATGATTTGGAAAGACACATACCTGTCTATTTTTGTCAGAGCACAAACCAAGCCATGAAAGCCATGGAATCGTCTGTAGTTCTCCGAGACAGGATTGCATTGAGGTACTGATGTGGGAAAGATACAGAAAAGCTTCTACACTGTTAAAGATCCAAGGGGCCTCCATCGTTCATAAATGGAAGAAATGTGGAATCATCAGGACTCTTTCCGGGCACTCTGAACGATCAGGGAGGTGACCAAGAACCAGATGGTCACTCTGACAGAGCTCCAGTGTTTCTATGTGGAGAGAGGGGAACCTTTGAGAAAGACAATGGCTTCTGTAGCACTTGACTAATAAGGCCTACATGATAGAGTGGCCAGACTCCTCAGTAAAAGTCACATGACAGCCTGCCTGGAGTTTGCTAAAAGGCACCTGAAGACTACTCGGATCAAACAAATGAAACTGAGATTGGAACTCTGTGGCCTGAAGCATCCTGACTGACCAATACCATCCTTGGAGTGAAGCATGGAAGGTGACGGCATCATGCTGTGCGGCTGTTTTTCAGATCCAGGGAAGGATGAATGCAGCATTTTGCAGAGACATTCTTGATGGCAACTTCTCCAGTGCTCTAGACTTCCAACTAGGGCAAAGATTAATTTTTCAACAAGACAACGACCCTTAGCACGCAGTTAAGATAAACAAGCAATGGCTTCAAGACAACTCTATGAATGTCCTTGAGTGGCCCAGCTAGAGCCCAGACTTGAACCTGACTGAATATCTATAAAGAGATCTGAAAGTGGCTGTGCACCAATGCTCCCCATCTAACCTGATGAAGCTTAAGTGGTTCTGCAAAGAAGAATGAGAGAAATTGCCTAAAAATTGGTGTGCCAAGCTGGCAGCATCGTGCTCAAAAAGACTTGAGGCATTCACTGCTGCCAAAGGTACTGTAACAAAGTATGTAACAAAGGCTGTGAATATGTATGTAGATGTTTCGTTTTATTTTTTTATTTTTAATAAATTTGCAAGATTTTCAATTCAAGTTTTTCATAAAAGGAGTTAAAAACCCCAGGCTAACCATCAACCTATTGGTTGATATTGGAAAGCCACACAATAGGACCTCTGCTGAACTGTGGTACATCCAATTTTTTTCTATATCCAAAATGCATTCATTGAGCCTTCTTATGAAGCAGTGATTTCCGAACTGAAAATTAAATATAGTTGCAAATCACCTGCATAGTCATGGAAAAAGATGTTATGTTGGTTGTGAGGTAGTATAGAGCAAGTGATAAGTAGACAGCATCACCCTATTTAAACAGGAAGTGCTGGGCTAGCCCCTCCCACACACCTGTTTTGGGTATAGGACCTGAACAAAGGGACAAACAAAAGTAAGTATAACCAAAGCGACATAAGCAAACATAATTTACCAGACATTTACCTGTCAACAGAAGAAAATTCAAATCTCCTGATGGTTCAGCAGTATTTACTTTAAAAGCATATCCATGAATGTAAATTGTAACGTAATGCCACCATAAACAAACCTGGGATAGTATGCATAGAAAAGTTACACCAGCA
Organism: Pundamilia nyererei; assembly: GCF_000239375.1. Taxonomy (NCBI): domain Eukaryota; kingdom Metazoa; phylum Chordata; class Actinopteri; order Cichliformes; family Cichlidae; genus Pundamilia; species Pundamilia nyererei. The sequence continues at coordinate 113,476 of NW_005187527.1, forward strand.
ATGTCTAAACTAAAGCATTATGGCCACCTGTAAAATACATGGGATAAATTATCAATATGGTAAAGGTTAAAGTGGTAAATAAGTTTAAGCCTACCAATGTGCCACTTTGTCACATTGGTGAAGAATTTGACAGAGCATGTACAAAGAAAATAAGAACAGGTTTCAAGACAGACCACCGTGGAACTCCAGATGTCATAATAGCTGACACACAAGAGTATTTTCCAATGTTTACTGGGAAGGTTCTTTGCTTAATATCATATTTAAACCAGTTAAGAGCCAAACCCTTGACTTCTGCACAGTGCTCCATGTGCTCAATGAGTAGGTCAAGTCCAGCAGATCTATGAAAGAAGAATGACCAGAATCAGTATCAAGTAGAATATCAGTTTTTATTTTGAAAAGAGCGATTGAATACTGTGGAAGACCTTGAAAAGATACTGAAAGGTCTATAAAGGATAACGGCTAAAAATAACTTTTTCTCTAGAGTTGAGAAACCAGTGGTATAGTCAGTGGTAGAGCAGTGCAAAATTATAGATCAAATAGAAGTCAGCGTTGAATTGGGGAGCTCCAGGAGCTCCAGTTGCCTAGACGAGGTTATACCATATTGAAGAAATTTGCTTTCACGCTTAGCAGAAGCTCCTTCTTTGATCTCCTGGGGACCAAAGGTGAAACAGAGCACAAGGAAAACCTTCAGAGCTTCAAGTTGGCCAAACATTTTAAAGCAAACAAAGATTGCCACAACTGGATGTGGGCGATCAGGCAGACTGCGCAAATACAGGCCCGAGGCAAGGACACGTGTGCAACAGCCTGATGAAACGATAGCAGCTTTGGCTCCTCAACAAATATTCAAATGAGATTACATGAAAGCTAGAGGAATGACAGACAAATGGACACAAATCGGGTTCCATTTGTTTACTCTTCTGCAATTGTGTTAGCCATCCCGCTCCTGGCTCCGGAGGTAATGATTGTGGTGGGACCAGATTAAAGGCTGTAGTCAGCTGTTTAGTGGGGCTCTGCTAACAGAGATTAGCGGCAGCTGCTTGGCGACAGACTTGTGGGGAGAAGGGGGGGAAACGACATCTCGGCAGAGGGTTTCATTGTCTCAGACCACAACCACCTTGATGAGTAAGAATCCCGACAACAGGAGGCAGTATGAGCATAGAGGATTGGCAGGCTTTGTTTTCTTCAAGCCACATCAAAACTCACTCACCAGCTTGTTGTCTTTCTCCTCTCCTTGTCGCTCTCTTTTCTTCCCTCTTTTTTTCAGCCTTCTTGGTGGTGTATGCATGGCAAGTCGTTGCAGATGTTACCCGTAATGATGCAGACGGCACACACAATCATACAGAATGGAAGTAGAGCTGGCTGAAATTAGTAAAAATTACTTTCTCATTACCTCCCTCATTGCTCCTGTAAGTAGTCTGAGTTTCCGCACGATTAGGAGAACGAGCTGTGGAGCACCGTGGCTTACTGCACTCTCACACTCGCACATAGCTCACACACACAAACACACAGGGTGGAAAAAGTGAGTTAGGTTAGCCTTACTTCAACCACTTCTAAAATCCGCCCGAGCACTTGTCACCTCGTGTCACCTTCTCACTAGCCACTGAGCAAGCACCATGTCAGAGAGGGGACTATTAGACTCCAAGCAGCTGTGTCATGTTTCACATTTGGCCCTCACCTTCTTTTTTTCCCCCCCTTTTCTAATTATTAACTTTAATATTTCAACCACTCAACCGTCAACCTTTCTTGGGCCTGACGGGAGCTAATTATTGCATGAGCTTCAATGAATGCATTGTGCCCATTTGTCCTTGTCTGAATACAATCAGAATCTCCATTGGCTCAGTTCTGAAAAGCCTGGGGCCAAACACATTTAAATAAACCCACATGGTGAAATTACCTATTTTGCTCGCAGGTTATTATGAGTGATATACACTGCCCTCTCCTTTAGCCATCGACCGTGTTTCATAATATTTTAATTTTGAGACACAGACTTGATGGAGATGTAAACTTAATGGTTATCCACGCAGGGTATAAACAGGGCATGTTTATGCATGTGGACACTGGGAAAGAAGAAAAATCACTCATTTGTAATAGAAACATGCACCACAAGAGACACCTGGGATGAAATTTCTGATTGTGTGCCTGTTCTACAAGCTGCCAAAGCTGGAATACTTAAAAGGGTGCAGTTGGCACGGCTGAGTAATGGATCGCTCGAGATGGTCCGGAACAGTAGCGTGCCAGGATCGCTTTACATGAAACCCAGGAACAGAGAAAATGCAAGATTCGCATAAAGCATTGCAACAGGAAACCCGGAAACTGGTAGCTTGTGAACCACAGAAAAAAAGTTTTAAAGGAATGATGGCCTCTTTGTTTTTTTTCTTCTCTTGCTCTGAGTATGTGAGTGAAGTGTGCAAGGTGTGCTGTGTAAATCTAGGACATAGCACTGTGCCCAGGAAGGTGTTGATAATGTAATGAGCCTCTGTGTGCAAGAGAAGATATGAATTAGAGAAAGAAAAGAAAAAAAGTGTCCTCCTGTATTTGCTATGTGTAGTGGCTTCCTGAGCCAACAGATTCTGGTGTTTGTTCTGTTCACATTGATTCTTGTGCCCTGTTATTCATCTCTAGCTTGCAGAAAATGCAAGACAAACATTCATTTGCAAAACCACCGGTGTAATCTAATTCATCAGTGTAAATAAAGCAGATATGCATAATAGTCTTCGTATTATCACATTAGAAGTTTGTAATATAATCGTACTATCAGGGATGGCTTCTGTAGTCACTGACATGCCACAAGCTGTGAAGCTGATCTTTTATAGAAGCGGGGAACAATATCACACCCACAAAATTAGACTTGTTCTCCAGCCAAAAGCTTTGCAATGGCTATATGTAGGATATAGCTGTTTTAGCACCTATCCCTGGTGGCAGGACCTCATACAGTGTCAGATGTGTCATGCACTCATTTCTTCCAACTGTGTGGTATTTCTCTCCACTGTGCCTGATGCCTTGTAAAGCATTGCCCAAAAATAACTTCTCCACTGGAATGCTGGAATAGGAAGGAATCATGTTCATCCAGTCCCTCTCTGGGAACCCACGCATTTCATCCCAAAATACTCCACCTTGCGTCACTGGACCTTTTGCATAGGTTTAGAAAGGAACTGATGCCAGCTGCAGCGAGAGCATGAATGTCCATTAGCCTGTGCCAAGGTCTTATGGTGTGAAACATTGCCAGCTGACTCCCCTCCATGTAAATGAAAAGGGACTTTTTGTTTTGGCCGGGTCATAAGGTGGAGTCAGCTGAACGGGATTGTTGATCTCTGCGGGGGGGGTTTTTTTTGTTGTTTTTTTTCTTTGTGCCCTAAGCTTCAGGTTGGCACTTCTGAATGATCAGCTGTATTGCTCAGTTGAGTAGAGCTTTCCATGTAGGAACCAGTTCACATGTGCTGGATGTCAATATAATGTATAGTGTGTGTGTCCGTGTGTGTGTCCATGCACCAACTGCAATCTACTTCTTGTTTTGTAATTTTATGCTTCCTTCCTAAAGTGACCCTACTGTTGCCCAGCAGTTATTGTGTACACAACTGCTAACAACATCTCCTCAGAAAGGAGGAGGGCATGTAGAGGATGCACAGGAGGAATGAACATATGATGCAAAATGTCTGAAGAATAAGAGGAGACAGAAGCCTCATCTTTTATGTTGTGTCTGAGCATCTGTGGCTCAGAGTCAGTTGAATGGTCGTCTGATAATTGGAAGTTTGGTGACCCATCCGTCGCTCCTGCAGTCCTCACATCAAAGTGTCTTTAAGGAAGAAACCATATTGCATCTTGAATGTTCATGTACATTCAATATGCAGTGTGCATGTTCATGTGTGTGAAGAGGCAACATGGGACTAGAAAAGAGCTGGTCTATATCACCCGTTACAATGTTGCATTTTACTTTTTAGCCCATCCTGATTTTACGTGTTGCCTCACAGCAAGAAGATCTTGAGTCCAATTGCTCCATCAAATTTGTGCACAACACATGCATAATCCAGGTATGTGATTAAAAACGCACGTACAGTATGACAAACTCAAAAGGTACTAAATGCTGCATACACTAAAACAGTAACTATAACTCCTCTGAAGAAAGTGTTTATTTAGTGTAAATTATTCACAGCCTTTTGTCTTACTGCCCATTTTCTGATTTTAAGAGAGACTCCGCTTCTTGGAATCGCCCCAGAAACTGTGTTTTCATAAGGAAAGGCAGAGCTCTTAATCTTGGTGTGACTGCGGGGGCCTGCGAGGACGTGGACTCAAACAGGCCTTGGAACAGCCATCGGGCTTCTGCTCTGGTGGCTGGCTTCAAGCGGTGACCAATAAATGATGGTCATTTTTTAATTTCCAATACTCTTTCATTGGGCTCGCTGCGGGGGTATTGTAGAACAACTGATGATTTAAGACCATCTTTGATTACCCAGTTGCTCCCCCAGCATTCACTACATTCACTCAACCCTGCCTAATTAATTTGGAGGAGATCAGATTCTTTTTCTTTAAAAAAAATTAATATAGCTCTAAAATTAGACTATGTTTCCAAATTGTTCTCAGTGGATGGATATGCTTGGATACTCGCAATGAGTTTAAGTGTGGGCGTTATCTTTACCATTTAATGGCAGATGTACAATCACTGCGAGTGAACACAATTATGCTGCGAGGATGGTCTTTCAGATTACTGAGAAGCAATGACTGCATAAACTGCCCACAAAAATAAATACGTTTTGCATTGTGTATATAGTATACTAGTATACTATAGTACTGTAATAACCTACTGCTTAAAACAGGACTTCAGCACATTTTGCCAGTATTGGCAGGCTAAGAATGACATTGTTTTAATAAGGGCCATGTTTTTCAAGTAGGTGTTTAGACTTTCAAGTTTGAAATGATAATATAGGGCATATAGGATCATGTACGGCACTATAAATGAGTAGGTGCATATAAAATGCAGAATATTTTTGCAGAAAGATATTTGGAACCAGAAGCTTTCTCGTTTCTGTAGTCTGCTTACAGTCCAAGCTGTTTTAACCAGTAAATGTTTGGGGAAGCTTTTGTTGCATGAGGAGAGCAAAAAGCATCTCAGATGCTGGCTTTCGCCTGAGCTTTATAAAAATGTATAACCTTTTTTCTCATTTGCAAATAGGCGAAAATCCAAAACTCTGTCTGATTTTGTCACAAAATCAGGCATTAGTAAGGATGCAGATCCACGAGAGGTGATCGGTTTATACTTGATCAGACTTGGCAGAGGTACAGATAAGATCAGACACAAATTTGTCAGTAATTATTTTTGTGCTAGAAATCGTGCTCAGTGCAACTCTGTCCTTTTAGAATCAGGTGTTTTGTGTCCCATCCAATACTTAATATTTGCAAGGACATAACACTTTTTTTTTAAGTTAAAAAAAAAAAACACCATGTAAAAGCGATAATAACACCATGACCTCTGATCTGATTATTTACAATAATCCATGTATTTACATTTATGTTCATTGTGAAAACAAACCTTCATGTATGAAAAACAAAACAAGGAAACTCACGAGCGCACATTTAGTTAAACATAAAAATAATAAACAGCATTGGCATTTACTGTCGCTCTAATAGTCATAATGACTATTACACTTATTAGCCTAAAGTAGCATGTACATACAATAAGTCACTGCTCTGTTTTTACGTGACACCATCCAAATATGTTAAAGATTTTCCTCTCATTATTATCTGTTATTCCTTTACTTTTCGTGGTGTTAGATTTTTCTAGCGTTGGTTTCAGGCTCTTTTAAGCATATCTAAATCATGACAAGACCTAAATGTATGACCTGTACACACAACATATGACATAAGCTTTTGATTCCATGATTGGGGATTGAGAATCGGCTTAATATGCCTTCAGCCTGCTGCCCTGAAACTGATCAAATCTCAGTGACAACGCCTGTGACATTTCAGTACGGCTTTGAGGCATTCCAAAATGAATTCTCCGTCCTGTAAAGCGATGGTCATCCTAATGAATCTGTGAATAGGCCTACAAGCTATTGATATTCAAATAATCTTAACCCTCCGGATTACTTGAGCCTGTCTAAATGGCAGGTTATGTCAGTGTTAATCTGCATTATGAGGTCACTCAAACAAGGTTGACATTTTGCCTGCCTGGACCGCCTCCCCATCGCTTTGTGTTTGTGATACCAACCTATGTAAATAAGGGAGCTCTGCTCTTCTGTTCCGCATTGCTTCAGAATTTGTTTAGGATTAGAAATCTCATTTTGCCCCGAGCCCTGCTTGCTTTAGATCAGTCAGCTCATCTGCAGATCTCGGAGCAGATAAACACCGTCGTTCTCTGGGCCTCAGCGTTTTTTCTTTCTTTCTTTTTTCTTTTTTACATCCTGCAATTTGCAGAGAACCACTGTGCTCTGTTCCTGTCACATCACAGGCCGAATGGGGGTACAAGTGGGGGATGGGTTGGGGGGAAGTGAGGAGGTGTTGGCACACCTGCAGGTCGTGACAAGTGTGCAAGGCATGGCAGAAAGAGTAAGCGCTCCAGGGGTTATCTACCTAATTTCAAATCCATTCTGGGAGGAAAGCCTGAGTGCTATTCCCATCTTTACAGAAAGATTTAGAGCGAGTCAGTTGACGGGGCAAAAAGGCAAGGACAGCCTTTGTGTGGGAGATGAGTGACAAAATGAGTCATGGCCGTCAGTTGGGTTATGGAGTGTGATGAGGAACAAAGAGACTGTACGCCTGTCAAAGAGCAAAGCTATTAGATCAAGTCTCACTCTACCTATCTTTACCACTGGACCACAATTTCAGATTTTCAGGACTTTTGAGGGCACAAAAATATTACCTGTTGGAGTAAATAGTTTTCAGCACTGCAATCTGTTTAATAAAGTTTAAAGAAAAAGGCAAACTCCTTAACAAAGTGAGCAGTGAAAAGGCGAGAGCCAAATTGGGAAATGAAAAAAAGATGCTAAAGCTACGGTTGACTGATGTCTCCTGCAGCTTTTGTTTTGTCACACTTCTCAGGTGCTGTCATGCATGGCTCCCCAACACTGTGCCAGCCCCACTGTGCTATTTCTGGGTGCAAAATATGGCAGTTACATAATTTTTATTTCTGTGGAACATGTTGCACAGGTTGCACTTGGGTCCTTCACCTTGCTACCGTGCAGAAACTGAGCTGGAAGGGGCAGAGCACTGAGTGTACTCGCTTTGTACGGCACACCAATCTGTTGGGGTTGAGTCAGAATGGCCACCCACGAACTACTTCCTCTGTATCAACGCAAGCTGGCCGCTCGCTGTGAGACGTCAGCCGCTAATCTAGCATAACGGGGAGTGAAAATGAAGCAGACCACAGAGTGGCGAGGTATTAGCATTTGAGCGTAGCGTGCAGGAGGAAAAGCTTTTTACCACCCCACTGCACCCATATGGCATTAGCACATAAAATGCCACTGTTGACATTTTGGAGGCTCGGTGGCTCTGTAAGTGCAGGGCATCAATATAAGAGCCATTAGAAAGGGTACTTGATCCTGTATTGATGGTAAAACAGTTAAGCACCACCTAGTCAAAAGATTCTGCGGTTCTGGTGTTGCTTCTACTTCTATCGCATCTAGACTTCCTTTTTTTTGTTTTCCGTAATATTCGGAGATACTAAGCTGTGAGAAATTTAATGACAAGCCAACAAAACCAGTCCAAGACCCAACTTCCTCCCAAACGCCTAACATCTCATACCTTCACTTGAAAGAATTCTCATGTTTATGTGGATGTTAAATGTGACCACAGCAGGATTACACCACAGCAATCATTACTTTCTCTTTGCTGCCTGATGCGTCGTGTTGCAAATCCTGCTCTTGATAGAAGTAGCAAATTAAAGCTGCTTAAAGGTCAGTTAAAGGTGACGGGCTTTCATCAGCAGCTCCCAGGGTCCTTGGTATGCTTTGTATTGATTTTTAGTGTTTTCGCTGCAAAAATAACCGTTTCTTCTTATTTCCTTTTGGCCTGAGACTAGACGAGAGTTGTTTTGCACCTCGGTGTAGAGATATATATATGCGCTTGGGATTTTTTTTCTCTTTCTTTCTTTGTTTAGATATCACAATATCAGGAAAAGATTTCAACCAATTTTTCCCTCCTAAAATGTCTTTCTGCATTGGAAAACTAGAACTGGGTACTTTTTTTTTCACCCCAGTTTTTGTGGGCAACTAAACTGCCAACTAAAGGCCATGCCACAGCATACAGAATCGATATGTGGCCCTCTCGGTTTTGTTTCGTTTGGGGATGTAGTGAAGCATAGAATATCAAAAGCAGTGTTGCACAAATATCTTACTAGCCATCTGTTATGACCTTGTGAACTTTATTCAGACACATTATTTTGCTCTACTAGACTGTCAAGAGTTTAAATCCAGTATAACTTAAGTTTTGTGAATGGGGTTTAAATTTGCAGATAAGGAATCTAGTAATCTGTCATTGGATTTTATATTGTAGTTCGGCTACATGGTCTTGAAATCTTCTATCATCAGGATGTTTTTTTTTATTTTTTTTATCCCTGCACAGACATTTTGGCTCTGCCTTTCTTGCTGGACCAAATTTTTATGTTGAAAAAAATCAGCATCATTAAATTAGTGGTGGGTGGGGAGTCTACCAAGGTACTGATACCTCTCCTTGGCTGGCCTCTTTATCGATTTATCTGAAAACAAAATGAACATAATCTTGGTTGTTAGTTTTCTTATCTTAACACAACTTGGTATTTATTGCCACACATGCAAAGAGAAGTTTTGTGACAGCAAACTTAAACCATCACTGGACAAAAAAACCTAAAACAAAATCCATAATAACCTTTTAGCCTATTGGAACTCAGATCATCTCAAAGGGAACCAAACTCCTTCATCTCACCTGCTCGTCCAGGTTCCATTTTCAGGCTTTAAAAAACCAACCTGCGAGGGGAAGCTTTGGGGAATCACAGGTCTTTTCAGATGAGATCAGTTGAGTCGTATTTAAAAAACAAAAATGGAAAAAAAACCGACAAGGTGGAACAGGATAAACGGATGGGATAAAAGCGACTTTAATCTCAGAGTACAGGGTTTGACTCCCATATGAAGCCAAAAAACTGCTTTTTTTACGCCATATGGAACCTGAACACATCTTTGTATAACTTTGTGCATGCCTAGTCTGAGGAGCAGCTCAGAACAAAGAGGACCGATCTGCAGGAGGTGGTTTGAATATTTTCAGATTCTCCCTTTTTCTATATTTCTGCCAGCAAAACAAACTTAATGAGCACACAAAGTAACTACAGATTTAAAGACAATTTATCTTTACTTTTGTCTTAGCTGTAATCTTTGCTTTTTAGAGAATATACAAAATTCTTCATGACGCCACTTTAACCTCAAACAGCTCTTTATTGGAAATTATGTTTATTAAATGAAGCTGAAAGACACAGCAGATTTTTATTAAATCATTTACTGTTTTGGCAATGGACAGCATGGTGACGCAGTGTTTAGCACTGTTTCATCACAGCCAGAAGGTCCTGAGTTCGACTCTGTATTTTCTTGCTTTCTCTTCAGGGTACTCCGGCCTCCTCCCACAGTCCAAAGACATGTACTTAGTGAGGTTAGGTTAACTGGTGACTCTAAATTGCCCATGAGTTCGAATGGTTGTCTGTTTTTCTGTATTAGCCATGGGTCAGATTGACCCCACCTCTTGCCCTATGGTAGCTGGGCTCCAGCCCCCCCACCATGCAGAAGAAAATGGATGGATCCATTTATTGGAGTAAGATTTGTGGCTGTTTGTGTTGAAAGTCACAATTTTTCCTTGATGAACTCTCCCAAAAATGTATTTCAGCCTTATCTACAGAGTCTGCCTCGCTGTGTCTGAAATATTCATTTGATTATGTGACTGTTAAAATGCATCGCACCTAAAATGCTTCCCGTGCACACCTTTCCCTGTGTTGAACAATCTCTTTCCACCTTTTTCATCTTGCAGCCCCTCCTCCCCTAAATAATCTCCCGATAAGAAATAACACAGCTGATGATTAATTATAGCCATTGTGCTCATGGACTGATATACTCCCTCCTCACATCTATCTTTATTCCCCCTCTTCCCCCACTCGCGTTCTCCAGCACGTGACCATTTGGCTCTGAGGATAGCGTTCACAGGGACATAAAAGCGAGTCAGCTGTAAAGCTAAATGAAAGTCGTTTGCTCTCCACATAGTCTACTAATGTAACGTGCAGCTTTAGGGACTATTGGTCTTTCTGTAGTTATAAAGTAACACGCTCTTAAAGGCGGCGCTTAATAATTGAAAGTGATGAAAGGGGGCAAAATTAGAATGGTTGTAATTTTAAAGATTACGCGTTCATCTCTTTTTGTCTTTTTCTCCTCTCCTCGCACCGCCGTCTTTCTCTCCGTTCCTTTCATCCGTTCCCAATAAGGGATCTATACTCAGATAGATGGTGACAGTAATTTAGTTTTCCATTTGTGTATCACTCTTCATTCAGCGTGTTTTTGGTGGTTGTTGGCAGTGTTTGTCAGCGCGCATTGTTTGTTTCGCTCAATTGATTAAAAAAAGATGTTGTCTCATGCATTGTGACAGAGTATTTCCTCCCGAGATTGCAGAGTTATTACAGAGCGGCGGTCTGGACACCCGTTGATGTATTGTGCTGGGCTTTGGGACAAGGCGAGGTGAGGAGGAGGAGAAGCAGCGCTGGGAAAGGACGGGAGGGCGTGCTCAGTTAGGAGTTAAAGACGGAAAGAAAAACAAGTGGCTTGCAGACACACCAACTTCATCACACACCCCTCAAAGTGACAGCGACTAGAGCTGCATGTCTTTTGCCATGTTCCGTCCCCTCAATCATCTTTCCATCAAACACCCCCTTAGACACACACACAGACACACACGCTCACACATTACCTTACTAACAGGTTGTCATAGCACTGCCACTTGGTTGTCAGTGTCAAGGAATCCTCCACATGTCTGGAGCGGAGAATGAGGGGAGGATGGTTTGCGTTGTCAGTGACAACACCTTGTCTGAGTTCTCCGAGGATGTGAGACCGAACAATATTGCAGGAGCCGAAAAGCCACAGCACAGACCAGGTGGGATGATAATCAGTGTGATCTAATGCCTGAAATAAGTGCGAGATGATTCTTGGTAAGCTGAAGAAACGCAGCGCCAATGTAATATTTAAAAAATGGGTATTTTCTTTTTCCAAGTATGCGTGATACTGTCAGGGACTGACTTAAACAATCACTTGAGCTAATTTCGATGAGGGCTGTCACAAAATCAAAATTCACCACAGTTACTTTTGGCAAAAGAATTCATTCTTTGCACCCTACCACAGGGAGAACATACAAACTCCACACAGAGCGCTGGATTCTAGCTGTGAGGTCACAGTTAATCGCAAAAGCAGCGTATGCATATTAGCATCATTTACAGTGCTGATGTGACTCCTACTTTAAATATGTACATAAAGTTATTTAGATAGCAAATACACAGTCGTATTAACTGAAACTGAAGATAGGCTAACAATGTCTCTCCTTAATAACCTGTCCTTTGTTCTAACAGTCCTTTTTGCCAGACTGCTTAAATATTATTGGCAGAAAAGCAGCTGAACATTTCGCGCCTTGCCAAGTGAGGGCGAATGCACTTATTTGCATCTTTGGTGTGCACACATACATGGCGTGGACACAGTGGTGGGAGCATACAGTCTATGGGTGAGAGGAACAGAATTCTGATATGTGGATTCTCAGAAGTCTGTCAACTCTTTCTGGTTGTTGTTTTATTTCTGTAGAAGTTGCCGATTCCAGTGGCCTAAGTTCAAAATGAACCCTCAGGCCACAAAATATCACGTTGCTCCCATCATCAATGGATACTTCCCCTGCAATAATATCATTTTAATTAGGAACTCGAATCCTCTGATGTCCAATGAGTGGCACAAAGTCACTGAACTGAGTTATCTTGACTCTGAATAAACATAACATGAGGATACAGGGCCTTTCATTCAAAGCATTGATCCATTCTGGAGGTTTTCTGTCCTCAAATATCTGATGAGCTGTGGAATTCATTTTGTGTGTTTTTATAATTTATTTTGCATTTTTAAAAGAATTGATCCCATTTATAGAGTATATTCACCTCCTCAAAGTCTTCCAAATTTAGATTTTCACAAAGAAGATTGTTCCCGAATCCACTTGCGCAGGGAGAAGAAGGAAATGCAGGTTAGTGGGCAGGCAGAGCTCGAAGTGCATTTGTTGTACTGGCGCTGCTTTATGCTTCTGTGACTGTGCTGCAACAGCAACTGTGTTTACTGCTGGCTAGGTTTTTTTTTTTTTTCCATTTTACTTTTCCTACGGTACCTCTGTTCTGGCACGAGATGAAAGATTTGTGAGGGCTGTCTTGGAAAATTGGGTTGTTTGGTTTTTTGTTTTTTTTTTCAAAGTTGGACATAGATTCAGCCTGACTGCATTCCCTACGCAAGATCCAGATTTCAAACTATCTGAACTGGGGAAAAAAAGAGAGAAATAAGTTGATGACTAAATAAAAAGTTGTTTTTCTAGCTAAGCAAAGCAGGAAGATATAAAAGAAAACATGACAATGTTTTTTTTTTAGAATTTTATAATAGAAAATGGAAATTAAAGTAACCTGAAAAAGTATGATACCTGGCAACCTGCGTACAACTATCAGAGCTCTTTAAGAGTTGAGACCAACAGCCATCAGCAACTCCTGTACTGGGATTTCTGTCAGCCATTTTTGTCTCTCCCAAAACAAAATAACCGGTTAATCATGCAGCATTAACTGGTTCAGATTCTGTCGTGTTACATGTGAAATCTCCTTATTGCTATCAAAACATCTCGGAGCACAAGAATCATCTCCATTTAGATTTGTTGTTTGTTTCTTGCATCTCATGCATTTTAAAACGGTGGCTTGAATAAATAACTCCTTCACAGTCTGATGTAATACCTTCTTCCCCCGACCATTTCGTGGCGTAACGTGAAACGGTTTCCAAGCACGGGCGATGCATTTTGCAACTTCACAGCACTTTGCCGTTCCTCGCTCAGATGAAAGGGGCCTCGTGCAGCTCTGCGGTGACATGTTGCTGCTTCTCTAGAGATGAGAGGACACATTCGGGCAATCAGGATATTTAATCTGGTACATGCATGACAATGGGAAGCATCCAGGTGACCTCTAATTGAATGGCCATTCATTCATCTGTGCCGTTGTGTTCTTAACCCATAACTGATGCGGGCTTCACTCAGCTTCGCCCCAGCGCCTCCCCCCCCCCACGTGCCTGCATCTGCAGCAGATGCTCGATTGGAGATAAGCGCTTGGGTCAATGTCGCACTCATCACGACGGGCCCGCTTTTGCCCATCGTGCCAGGTGACGGGTCCTCCCCTTTGCCGTGCTCTGACTGACAGCTCTCCGCTGACAAGGTTTATGGGGGTCAAGACCTTCTTCTGTGTCCCCTCTAATTGGAACACCGTAACCGCTGGACCGAGACCTTGGCCGCCAACAACTGGACAGTTATCCGTCTTTGTGTGAAAGACAATAGACCCCCTCTGATGAATTATCTACAGCCGCAGTCTTCCTATAGAGACGGCCCGATTGTTTTTGAGCAATCAGCATGTACTCAGTAAGCGCAGGTGTGTGTTCAATCAATTGTTGAGAGAAAACTACCTTGCACGGGCCGTTGAGAGGGCAAATATCCAAGTGTGTCAAGGCTAGCCTTGATAAAGCAGCGCCACTCAGCCCTAAACAAACAAATGAGTTAGAATAATTGACCTTCAGGCTGTGTTACTCTGTTAACCTATCCCGCTGGGAGTTAAACTCCACTCTGATTCTTTGCCCCCGCTCCTCCACCTTCCCCCGCCACCTTCCCACCGCTATGCCAGCGATTCCACACTACACGCGTCGCCTCACACACAAACACTGCAGGAGAGCTGACCAGATTTGCATAAGTCCGTGTAACTATGTAAGTGTGCGACCCCCGCCGAGCAGAGGTGAGGAGAGATTCCATAACCCATTAAGTGTAGGGAATGTACAATATGCGCGATAGTGGCTTGCAGGAGTACAAATATTTCCTGTACGGCAGACCGCGGCTTTGTGCGGGATTACAGCTAAATCTTATAATTAGCATGATAGGGGACAGAGAGAGGGAGAGGAGAATATGAATGGACAAGGGGACTGACCTCCGCTATCTCCCCCATGCATGCCCCCGTCGCTTATCTGGTTCAGCGACAGTGATGTTTATGTACAACTTAAGTTTCACGGTGACGTGCGCCCCATAAGCTGCAGCGTGACAGCCGAGCTTGTGAGTTGGCTTTTGATTATGGAGCTTTCAGAGAAGACTTCACTGATCCTGAGCAGCTCTTTGCTTGAATCTGGCTGATGCTGTTACAGTTTGTAGCAATGGTTTCGGAGATGTGAAGAGAGAAATAATGAAATATGAAGAAATGAAGCTAGCTTTTTTTTTTTTAATCTTTTTTTTTTGGACATATTGATGAATCATTCAGATTTTATCCAGCTATCTATAGTCAGTCAGTGCAGCTAGATTTTGGACGGTCTTGTGAAAGCTGAGGTCACTGATGTAACGGCACAGCCTCAACTCTCAGGAACATTTGATTTACTCCACCGGCGAGCTCTGGTGCATCCTGCAGTGAAGTCTCCAGCACCAAGCGGTTCACTTTCACTTTCATTTAGCTGAAAAAATGTATTAGTTGAATTGCTTGTGTAATCTGCGGGGTGGAGATTTTGCACTGCATTAGTCATTGTAGGCATATTTCTAACATAAGGGCATCAACTGGCATGGCAATTAGGCAGGAAATGTCCTTCCCGGGCAGAGCGAAAATCAACTTTCATCACTTTTCTGTTCATTCACAGGGCATGCATGTGTGGGATTTGATGGACTGGAGCTAATTCAAGGGAACAAAGACGATCTGATGGAGACTCATGTAGTGTCACACTTTGAGTCGTCCCCTTTTTAGATGATCAGATATTTTCTTGCTTTTTCTCTATGCCTCGGCTGTAGTTAAGTACACAAAACAGCAAAGCATAACATGAGTTACGTTGCTCTGGATGTGGAGTTTCTGATGGTGTCTGTTTCATTGATATTTTTTTTAAGAATTCCTTCCATATCCAGGATACTGCAATGAAAAATATCTGATCTGAAATTGGGACTTAGTTTGATAAATGCGCTCACGTTTGGTCATATCAAAGTTTGGCAGAGTTACGATAAACCTGAGGTGAAAATTAGCCGTGTAATCACGAATGGATTATGCAAATTAAAGATCAATAGCACATCCCTTGTTTTCCAGAAACTGTAGAGACTTTGTTTCCCCAAAAAAATAGAAAATAAAAAGGCCGTTTGGGCCTCAAGGTGAGTTTGCTGAGAGCCAGCGGGGTTCCTCATCTCCCTCCAGCAGGTAACGAGCTTATTTTCCATACGTAGCCAGGTGCATGTTTTAAGATAGAGCCTTAACAGCAGTGGCGTGGTAGTGAATTCCAATTGAGCCGAGCCCAGGTACAATAATGCTGTTATGAATGCAGCCCGTGATGTTGATGGCTTCCATATCACACTCAGAGGGACGGGGGGAGAGCCTGACATCTGTTTCAAGCACACTCCAGCCTTTACATCTCCCCACAAAGTCATGGGTTGGGAGGCGCACGTCTGGCTCTCCTAGATTAAAATGTGTCAACAAGCTTAACTGCTGGCTTTGAAACTTGCCTCTCTGCTTTTGTAAATTCCCCTGATGGCCGGCGGATTTCCATTTTCTTAAACGTACAGTTAACGCAGTCATTCAGGTGGCTCTTTAAACAACAATAATACCTGTCTCAGAGAATAAATGAAAATGGCATCCGAATGCTAAATTTTGCTTAATTTCTAATCATTGCGTGAATTACAGCACTTTGACTTAGCACAATGGATGGGTACGGCTCGGTGGCACTTTTGAGGAAATATTAAATGATGTTTATTTCCATGAGGATTGATAATCCTGCACAGGTCCTGAGGAAAGAAGAGGGTTGTTTGTTTGCTATCAAACCAGTGCTTTGGCTATCTCATCCTGTTAGAATTGGATATGTTTTTTTTTTTTTTTTTTGGTTTTAGTTATGGGGATTACTCTTTTGGACGAGCTTTAAAGACTACAGTGGGACGGGGAGAGGAAGCTGGGCTTAAGGATAGGATAAATCGGGGGAGTGTAGCAGTGGATAAAAGACGGGGAAACAGAGAGACCGAGGTGTTCAGTTGCTCAGGAAACATTCCCTTTCTCCGTTGCCTTCTCTTTCTTTTCATGGCTGAAGGTCAGGTTAAACAATCAATAGCATTAAAAAGAGCCTCCTGTCCCGGGTATATTGTGCCTGACTGAGACCTGGTCCCTATTGACAGCTAAAGGCCCCTGAGTCATTAATGTTCAAGTAGCCTGGAAACCCCTTAGCCATTGTTCCTTCTGAATGAGAGGAAATCCAATGCAGGTTTGAGGTTTGCCACACTCGGGTCATGACATTGACAAGGAGGAGGGGAAACGGAAGGAGGATTTGCAGCCACAGTGACGCTGTTCAGTCGTTTAAAAAAAAAAAAAAGGAAGAAAAAAATGTGAAGCAGAGGACTCCACCCTCTCATGCGGACTTCCCCTTACCCCCATTGACTTTACAGTTTTTTGAAAACGGAGTGAAAACGATTACATCGGCCTCGGCAGAAGAAGCCGGCAACCGAAGGCGGGCGAAGCGGATACAGGGGTGGGGTGGTGGGCAAAATGTGAAGGCTGGTTCCTTTTCAACGTGCTGTGTCACTATCAATAGTGACACCTTGAACAATTCAGTCAGTGATATTGAAAGTGCTGTGTGTCAGCAACCCTGCCTGTGACACTCCCAGAAGGCAGCAGCTCCCCTGGTGGCAGGTCACACTATAAAAAGAACAATCAGAGAGACCTGATGGAACTAATTTCATCTGGCCTTTTTAATGTTGCCATCCTTCCCTGCTTTCACTCACTCACCACACACACACGCACACACACACATATATATATATACATGTACACATATTTATACCTTCCCATCTATGCTCTTGACCCCCCCCCCCCCTTCCCCCCTTCCCTGCCCTTTGTTTCGGCTCGTGATCGCCCCTCTCCTGCCTCACCTCTCCGTACCCTCCTTCCTCCGTCTCATCTCCTCGCCCCTCTGTTCTCGTCAGGCTTTCCTTACCTTTTGCTTTGCAGTCACGTTTTATCTCTGTGCATGACTCATTCTGCTCAATAAGCTCCAAAGTAAGCAGATTTGTCCATCTTCTCCTCTCTCTCTTTTGCTCCCCCTCTTCTCACCCCCCCTCCTCCCTAAGAAGGCTATTGTGATTCATGGAGGAAACCCTTCAGAGCAAATATTCTCTGGGCATTTCATGTATAAACATGCCTGACTTTCTATCACTTGGGGGGGAAAGAAAAATGAAAATGTACAAAAAAAGAGAAAAAAAATCGCTTTGTGTAACGCACTGATTCGATACATAACAACCAACAAATGTTTTGATTTGCATTTGGTCTGAGCCGTTTGGTCAAGTTAATGCCAAGTGTGATAAATAGATTAGTCTCTAGATGGTGGCCTCAAATGAGCTTCCTTCCAACGCTTAAGGCGGAGTTGTCATTCTAGCTAATTTGTAGGGATTTCGCCTGCCAAGAGTCCAACCGACGATGAAAGGAGTCAGCTCCTCCCTTTTAGCATTTAGACAGAAATAAACAAATTCAAACTCGGTATTAATATATATGTATTTTAAGTGGATGTGAAATCCTCCTCCCGAATGCCATTGTCGGGATTAAGGGTCAGAAAATGCAATCCGAGTTGAATTAAGAAAGCAACCTTGGTGTCGATCTCACAGAGAGCACACTTTAAAAAAAAGAGCATTAGCTTTCTCACATTTGCATAACATTCCTATATATAGTGTTGTGGAGGGTTTGTGGAGTGACTAACACGTACAGAAAAGCATCAGAACGAGTGGGTTGTTTTAAAAGCGAAAGGGTGGGGGGGTGTGCAGTAGCTGTAATCATCCAGCAACATGGCAGACAGGCAAAGATTCATATTTAGTTGTTTTTTTTCTCCGAACATCTATTTCTTCCATCGTTTCATCAGCTGCCCAGCTCCCTAAATTATAAGAGCAACTCATTAGGAATGTTGACAATACAATATAACACGACTCTGGCACCACTCAGCAAAAAGTGCCTTACTAAGCAATGCAAACAACAACTTCAATTATGTTTTTTTTTCTTTCCTCTTCCTCCTCCCTCCCCACTCTTCTGTCACACAGCCATTTATTGCCTCAGATGATGTACAGTATGCTGCACTGGGACATACATATGGAATTGCTTGAGGACTTTAGATTAAAATTGATTTTCCTCCCCTTGGGAAGTGGAAAAAGTCAAAAATTGTTACATGCACATTTATGAAACAGATTTAGTCTGTTGACATTGAAGGCTATTTGATAAGTAATTAAATAGCCTCGACTCAAGACAAGGTGACAGGTAACCCTTTGTCATTCTTACACCCCCACACCCCCACCCAATCCCTGTATAGTAGCTCTGTAATGATGATATACAGCCCACAGTTTGTTGTTTTGCGTCTCAAACTATAAAGAGGATAGATCATGTTTTGTGGGCGCATTAGTATTTGTCAGCTGTGGTCATTTGTGCCAATTATCGAAAAGTTTCAGGCTGAAAATGTGACAGAAAGGAACAGGAAATAAGCTGTCAGATAATACAGAATTTGTCTGTGAGCTGCGGAGGGAGACACTTGGCGGCGGTAGCACCCTCCGGCTGGCGGGGTCCTCTGATTAATGAGTTATCCCAGCCTCGTAGCCTCGGACGGGCACGTGGCCGCACATCTGTGTGTCACTCAGGTCTGACACCTCCTCCCAGCCCGGCTGTCAGCCGCTCACCAAGGGATTTTCCAGATGTTTCAAGGTTTCCGAGTGCTGTGCTGGGGCCGCTGTCCCCGATTCACCATCCTGACATTGCGTTTGTGACACCTGAGTCTGTGTAGTGACTTTCCTCCAAAGTTCAGTGTATACAAAACAGTTTTCCTTCCCCCCCCCCCCCCCCCCCCCCCCCCCTTCGTAGCAGGTAATGCCTTATCGCTTCTGGTCCAGATGTTGGTTCGGCTCACAGGTGTTTGAGGTGTTTGTGATAAAGGCAGCTGCTTATGGTGACACGTTCAGGTTGAGATTAATTTGCGTTGTTAAGCCTCCTCAGTTCGGCCGGTTACCGCGCAGAGAAAGACGTCACTTCGGCTTTTCTCCCCCACGCAGCCTCTGTGTCTTTACATGAAGCACTTGGACCCGAGTTAAAAATGAGGCCCGTGGGGGAGCAAGTATCAATAGCCTATGATAAAAGTTCAGCAAGCAAAGCTGATATATTGCTGCTGTCCCCAAAGGGAGGATAATTTATAAAACCTTGTCCTCGGCTACCTTTTGTGCCCGTGCTATAGCTTTTACGGCGGAGCCAACGCTTCCAACCAGCGACTATATGTTGATGCCATTTTTATAATCTCAGTTTTCCCTTATTTCCTACAAATAAAAGGGGGGGGGGGCTCATAATGGAATTCAGCCAAGGCATTGGATTATAAATGAGTTCTGCGCCAGGCTCATAACGTTATTTAGATTCATGTGTACAGAGACCCGTGTTCCAACTCCCATCAGCACTGCGACAGAATCAAATGTGAATATAAGCTGATATAGGGAAATTGGTTTGTAATGTGCTGATGCTTCGGAGTCCCTGTGCATAGGCGAAAAATAAAAAAAAAGAGAAAAACAGCAGTTCTCTGGCACATGCAGAGTGATGTTTTAATTACTTGAATTGGAATGATAACAGCCACCCCTCCCACCCCAGAATGAAACAAATTAAAGGGGTTACACAGAAAGTTACTTCTTTTTTTCTTCTTCTTCTTCTTCTTCTCCTTTTTTCCAAAGGTTGTTTGTGTTGTTGTCCAACCATCTGCCTCTGGAGTATTTCTTCGTAAATCACTTTAGTATTTGAAAATCTTCCGTGTTTCTTGTGGCATTCGCTAACATGAAGCAAGGTGGCATCTGTTCCTCCGTGCCATGACTGTGATGAATCTGTGGCACGACAAAGACTGATTAGAAAAGATGGAGGGTGAGTAATGTGTGTATTCAGCCTGTTTGCAGACAGAGGGCCTTTTAGCATGTCCTACTGCATGTCCCTCAGCGTGCCACATAATGAATGTGTGCACACCGAAATGGATAAGGGAAAGAAAAACTGTTAGTTATCGAGCTCTTTAAGATTTCTCATTTGATGTTTAAAACCGCACTTTGATCATAAGCTGACTAAAAAGTGATATCAGGTGTTTGTTCAATTTTCTGTGAGTTGTAGACACTTGTTATCAGTGGTAAACAAGTTTGTTGCAGTCACACAAAACTAGACGGTTTTGTGTGACTGAACATGCCTTTTGGTTTTGCTTAATCTTTTTTTGTTACATACCATTAGCCATTTGAGATATGTCATCTGGAGTTAGCTGAACACCTTAGCGGTGATTCAAGTGTCACACAGCTGCCATGATCGGTTCTGTGGCTAGCACTGTTCCCATGTGGAGTCCACAAGTTCTCCCTGCGCCTGAATCAGTTCTCTCTGGGTACCTTCAGGTTATTCTGGCTCATGCAAAGAATGCGTGTTAGGTTAAATAGCGACTTGGCCATAGGTATGAATAGTTACCTGTCTCTCTGTGTTAGTCCTGGTTATAGACATGTGACTTTTCCAGGGTATGCCCAGCCTCTTGCTCTACTGTATGTGCCATAGGGCAAGAGGCTGGATTGGGAGTAGGCTCCTACGCCCCCGTGATACTGATTTTTGATAAGCAGAAGTTAATGGGTGGAGGATTCTTAAGAGTATATATATTTTTTTTTTCTTTCCAAGTTTTAATTTCTTGGCTTGGAATAGACTAGAGAAAGTTACTGGCACCAGCTAAAAGTCTCCCTCCGAACCTCCATGTACAATGGCAATGAGTTGTTTTTATGCTTTTAGATTGATTTGTTGCGGGAGTTTAGCTACACTTGAAAAGTTCCAGAATAGCTAGCTCGCTCTTGCTGTGCCTCGAATCTCATGCTTCCACACCGGAAGCACACTACACGTACAAGGATGGTGAACTCATAATGGTCAAAAACTTGAGTTTGGAGTTCTGCTTGGTGTTCATCACTTAATAACCAGTAGGAGATATGGCATTGGTACAAATAGGAAAGATTCATTTGAGATTATCATAAAATTTTTGCTTTCATTGTAGAAAAAAGTATTCTGTTGCTGTCTGAGGCTCAGCTGATTTTAGATATTCCTGCAACTGCATGTGCCGAATCTGCCATCTTTAACCTTTATCATACAGGCTACCTGGACTTATTTTGTAATTCTGTTGGTAAATTTACAAAATATCATCTTATTGCATCATATTCATCTTTCACGAACCATTTGAATTTTTCTCCCCAGCCCAAAGTGGTTGAGGAGTTAAAATCCAAGCGAAGCTGATTTTTCTGTCTGCGTTCAGACAGCATTACCTTGTGAATGTTTTGTGCTACTGTGACACATCAAATATCTCCATATAGCTTATCCTCTCATCTCTCCCGTTCCATTTGAATTTTGTGTCTAGCACAAATGGTATGGGGAGTTACGGTCATTTGAAGAATGCTTGCAAAATGGGCCTGCTGCTGGTTAAAAAAGGGTTAATTTAAGACTACACTAACTTTTAGTTACCTTTCATCTTCGAAAAAAAAAAGAAGCTTGCCCCTTGCCAGAATGGCTGCTTTTTTTTTTTTGTATAATTCACTTGAAGTTGCAAAGAACATCCAAGCAGAGGAAAAGCAGAGAGACATGTCATGAACTGTTGTGCAGAGATGCAAGACATGTCGGTTTTTCCACCTTACTTGCTGCAAGGTTATCTTTGGGAATTTTGACGGAAGCGAACACGGACTGTTTTGGCAGCCAGTCCTGGAACACCTCAGTGGCTGGTCCTAAGAAAACAAGCGGTGTTCCCCTGCACTTCCAACCCAATTCACATGCTCAACTGCATAACATGCAAACTGAATAGACTTGGTTTCTAATCCATCCATTAAACGTAATTGAGACTGAAACGCTGTCTTAGAGCCAGTCTGTAGGATTGAGCTCACACGGAAATTGTGGGGATTAGAAAAATCTCAAATGTATGTATATTTTTCGTGCAGCGAGAAAATGCTGCGAGTCCCTCTGCAGAGCATCTAAAATTACCTTGTCAATCGTGCACCAGCTGCAGACTAGTTTTCTGCTCGTCTCGTTGGCACATGAAGAAAAGGGAATGTAAAAGGGTCAAAACAAGCTCTGTTTGGATGGCTTTCAGGGCCATGTGTCTAATGGAGGGTTTTTAATGAGAAGAGGCTATGACGCCTGATTTAGAACTGCAGTGACAGCCAGTCAGAGGAACAACGTGACCCCCACCACCACCACCTCCACAAGCACCAGAAAAACTGCACTGCGATCATTTGTTGTCTTGATGCAGACAACGCTCCAACTAAAATAGCAACAGAAAATCGCAAACATTCAACATTCATCCATTTCTCTTTTTCAAAAGTTGTCAGCTTTCTGTCAGTGGTGCGCTTAAGACGTATAGTTATAAGCCTGGAAAATGTAAGTGTATCAGTCACCAGTTGCTGCTGGGCTTGGAGAAAGAACAATTTGTATCAGCCCTCCGTGTTTTCAGATTGACATTAATTATAATAACACCAAAGGGTAAGTCAATTTTAAAATTCTCAGAAATATTCTCATTGTGAAGTTACAAAGCGATGAATTATGTTGTGGATCTCGAGTGTAATACACTTACACATTGCAAATTCCTGTTTTGATGTATGTACATTCTGGGAAATGGAGGCAGTGTATGGTGTCTTTGTATTGCTTCGTTTTGAGTGTTTTCCTTTTCCCTGTGCCTCCCTGTCTCTGAAAATCCTGCACTACCATAATTATACCTGGTATTTCAAGTGCATTCACAGTGATGCCAACCTGAAGTGCGCTATAAATATTCGGATTTGGAATCATAATAGCATGAACTTCAAATAACTGTCAGGCAGTAGGAGGAGGATATATTACCAGAATGGTTGCCAATCCTAGCTAGCTAAAAGAACCAGTTTTTTTTCTTGCGTGCGTGGAGTTTCCTCCATGTTGGATACAAAACAATTGCAGCAGCTTTATAGCATGCCATTATTAAACAATGGTTGGTCTGGGCTCAGTGATGAATGCTTTCGAATGCAATTCTAGTTAAAGCTAGCTGCTTTGGAACATCCCTTAATGCAGCAGAACCTTAATGAAAAAACAAAACAAACACAACTAAAAGTTCATAGGAAGTCAACGTAAAGGCTGAAGCGGAATCTGGGTGATAAGTTCGTCTTGCTGTCAGCTGATTTTGAAGGATATTGCACAAGGCCTCCTGCATTTGGTTCTCACTCTCTTGTCATAATACTTTATTAATCGCAGAGGGAATTATATGTTAAACCAACACCCTCTTATTGTCTGAGTTCACCTGTACCTTTTTACCCTTCTCCCAGACGTACATGTAACATGCATGCAATCCCTTGGTCTTCTTGTGTTATTTCCCTAATGTTTTCTGTCACGTCAGGCACCAGGTGAGTGGACTCTGAAACAGGGCTCACAAAGGCAGTTCAAAGAGTTTATTTAGAAATAGGTGCTTTCTGGAGATCACGCAGACTAGTGAGGGAATTTTCAGGAAAGGGAAGGGTCCAGGGGAGCAACCACACTAACTTCCACTCCACACGATCCAACCACCCACACTCACCTTTGGGGGGAAAACGCACTCTCTCTCACATTCTAGACTTGACAATACAGGGAAGCCACACAGGGAAGACGAGACACTGAGGTGATGCCAAGGGCATCAGTTGAGAAGAAGACACTCCTGAAACTCATTCAGGAGCCATGGTTTTACTACCAAAGTAGATCAACGTTCCAGCGATGACTGGAGCCCCCTGATTGCACTTTTCCCAAAGGTGGGGAACGAGCCACTTGTGAGTTGGGTAGAGCCTCAAGAGTCCTGCCCATAGACGACATAGAGAGAGAGAGAGTCCACTGGGGCGCCCGATTTTTTTTAAAGCTTAGGTTAAATTTTATATGTCCGTTTGGGTCCCAGTGCGGAAAATTCCATCATCACATTGTTAGCTTGAGGGTTGATGTGGACATCCACTGAAATTGCCAGACTTTAACTCTAGTTATTTTTTTTATCTTTATCCTATTTACTATGTTTGCTGTCTGTTCTATTTCTCTTTAATAATTTTATATTTTGAAATACGAGACATGGCCATACGAAAAGTTCAAAAAGGGAGATATAAAAGAAGCACTCACTCGAAACATGAAATCTCTATGAAAAAAAATCACCCTAAGCCAATGACCCTAAAAAGAAAAGAAATGGTTCCAGTCCAAACACTCACATTTCTATTACTTTTTCCCTTCCTTTTCCCGCGCTTCTCCTTCCTCCTTCTCCAGTGTACATTGGGCTCAACTTTAGCTGTAATATCTACACGACTACATGCATCTGAGAACTTGAATATAAAACATGAAACATGCTAATCTTAAGGTTTTCTTCCTATCATTATATTCCACTTCTCCATAAGAACTGATTAAAGCTAAACCTGATTGTTGTATAATCTAGTATTCTCTTGTAAATTACTTGAGTGAATTTACAAAAAATCTTTTTTTTTGGCTAAGGGGGACTGGTTCAATCATCAGCCCAAAATGTGATCTCATCAGACAGGGTCACAAGTGGGGAAAGGCGGAGCAACCTCACCTATTTGCCCAGAAGCGCTCCGTCTTCTTTATCTCATCATATATTTCAATCACAAGAGAGAGCTTGTAGGAATTTTGCCTCTTGGGTTGCAGCGCACACTTGACCCTCATCAGCACAGTAGAATTTTGTTTTTTTTTAAAAACCTCTACATTTTTGTACTGATGATGTGCTGTGGTGTCTAAAAAATGTAATTCATCAACAGAAGAATTTTAGCATAGCTGTGGGAGGGATACAAACGTCTCTGCTATCACATCCTCCGTGTTAGGACATGCTTGTTAACTACTGCTTTATAATAACATAGCAGACAGACTCCTTGCAGAAATGAAGGGAACATAATGGGGATCTCCCTTTCTATTTAGCACAAACATGCCACCCGTTAGACGATCAGGTCCCCCAATGATCATTATTACAAGTCCAAAGTCCCTCGGCCCGGCACATTTGTGCGCACACACTTACATACCCATTCTGGATAAATATGCCATGGGTAATTATAGCAGAGAAGCGTGTCTTAGTGGAGCTGTCAGAATTGTAATTGCTAGAGGGATGGTGGGCTATCGAGAAGCGAATCGCGCTGCAAGTGCAACACTGGCAGTGGTGAGTGACTTTGATTATAAGAAGAGGGGCGAGAGATAGAGGTTATCACCCAACCCCTTCTCATATCTTGCATGTTAGGAACAAGGCTGTCTATTAAAGGCAAGATAAGAGGAATGTTTTAGAAAAGTGGCACAGTAAATACTCACATGCATTACCCTATCTGTGAATTTACTGCCCCCACCCAGCGACCCACCTCCTCCATCACTTTCTCTGACTCTGTTTTCCAGTGGATGGTCATGCTGGCATATTTTGTCCGGAGGGATATTACAGTGCACTTGTCTGGGCTTACAAAGGTAACATCCATACCTGTATCACATCAAACATGAGAGGAAAAACACCTCATCTTGTTAGAAGAAATTGCCAGGGGTAAATGTGTGCACTAGTGTGCTCGCTCAGCTTTGCTGTCATGAATTGCCCATTTCTGTGCCAGAAGCTTTGGAGGGGGGAGGAAAAAAAAGAGAGAGAAAAGGTTTGAACTCGAGCCAAAAATGGGATTTTAATTTCTTAGAAATTCCCATCTGTTTGTGCATGTGTGCATGAGGGAGCGCGAGGACAGAGAAGAGAGGAGGGTAAAGGATGAAAGAATTGAAGGAGGGGGGGAAAAAGAATACTATACCCAGAGTGACGGAAAGAACTGGAATCATGACTTTCAAATGAACAGCAAGCTTCTTCTCATGGAGATTGCTTGTTCAAATTACAAGTCATAATGTCATCAGGAAATCAATGGGGACTATAAAGGCAATCATAACAGTACATTGTGTGCGAGCCGCAGCCAAATTGCCACTCTGTTTGCCACTTTCCCCTCAGCAGATAATTGCACTGGACAACCTGAATCAAGTCTATTCATGCCGAAACACTTTACATACATCCCCCCTGTGCCATGAAGCTAATTGCATTTCAAAAAGTTATTGTGCCACAGCACCAAATATTGATTGAATGCTAAACATGCAATCTGCGAACGTAAGCATGTAAGCAAATTTCTAATTTGATTTCAGTCATTAAGGTGTGGAGGGTTTCAGCCAAACTAACCTCTCCCGTCCGAGCCCAGTCTGAATCAAGATATGAAAGCCGCTGCATGCTTGGCTTTAAAATCGGCCAAAATATCTAAATTGTGAGCTTTTATGAAGAGAAAATGAACTTAATTGAAAGTGGCATGCAATTGGCCAGCATTAACCTAGCGTGAAATTTGTCTTCAGCTATCCTGGGCAGCTTTGAGCACCAACTTTGCTACATCATCTTTAGAGTGACTGGACGATTTGTAATTGGTTTTGATCATTATGGCATGAAGTGGCTGCTCACCAACATCAGAAATATCATGGCGACGACAGACGAAACAGTTTCTACAATCGCAAAAAAAAAAGGTTTAAGAATTATGCAAATCAATTGAGTGTTAATATGCAGATGTCACCTGATTAGACATGATTAATAATCAGCACCAGTCCTGCAGTATTGTGCCAGAATAGGACCTAAAACCACTAACAGTTTTCCTCTTTTGTACCAGAGACTATTAGACAATTGTGTCACGTAATTGTCAGTCTGTATAATTAAACATTTTTACTTTGGGTAAATGTGTTTGAGTGGATTAATTGCCTTTTGCAAACACGATCACCAAATCATCCAGTGCGACAAAAAACAAGCACTACGTCTTTGCCCTACAATGGAAACTGAAACAGACTCTAGTAACTGGCACAGAAAACAATCTTATTTTCTCCTCATTCTTCAGCTTTCAAATTATGGTTTGGCAATGTTGCAAAATTGCTGTACATACACACAGTAGCAAAATTACTAAATAGTTTCATTTTGAGTTAGAGATGGAAACTATTATAAGCAAATTGTTGAAAAGTCAGTTTCTATATATAAATTCTCTGAATTCCTTTTTTTAGACTGAAGAAAACTAGTTAGATCTGCCAGCCATGGGGCATGGAGGTAATCTGGTTGGTATCTGTTTATGTTAAACAGCCATATATCACAACAGACCTGTTTAATTGTTTGTCACAGGACCATAAACTGTATATAACCACCACTGTGCCTCACAGCAAGAAGGTTATTTGTTCGACTCTGCTGAGTGGCTCTCTTGGCTCAGGCTTTCATTCTTTGTGTTATAGAGATGTTATCCGTTACCCATGACCTTCATCCACTCTAGCTTCTTCCCTCATTTAACTGATGATTCTAAATTGAGGTAGATGAAATGTGAATATGTGTTTAAACAAATGTGGCTTGTGGTCTAAAGCACTCCAAGTGGTCAGTAAGACTGGTATAAATTTCAGTCCATCTTCATTCCCAACCTGACATAATGAGTGATGGCTGGATCTGACTGAGAAACAGAAGACACAGCAGGCTTCTGGTAGGGTCTCAAAATAGCCCTAGGATCCTCTGCTTTATTGTCTGTTTAACTCTAAAAGACGTGATCATTTACAAAATGCATATGATGTTTTATAAAGTCAGATAATTGTTTGCTGAGGTTATAAATTAAATTCTCACAGACTTCTTTAAAAGTGGATACTTTTTCTCTTCTTTTCTTTTTTTTTTTTTTTGCGGGATTGAACTCTGACTCACTTCTGAACTTCTTCACTCTTCAGATCCAGAGGCTACTTCTTTCATATACAGTTTATGGTTGGGCTCATCAGTAACTTACATCTGTGTGGTTCAAAGCAACATTTTGAAAAATCTTCAAATAGTCAGAACTCTTTTAAAGCGCTGCAGACCCGACTGTGGCTTTAATGATTTTTGTGTTACTTCCAGTCCCAGACAACCCCAACATTTGAAAACGGCATGCATGTCTAAAATTCAAATTGTCCAAAAAAGTAATTTACATCAAATAGAGGATCTAGTTTGCTTGTGAGCTACTTCCTGCTGTGTGTTTTGGTATTTCATCAGAGATAACTTTGCCTGTTTACTCAAGCAGCACCGCTCTCTTTCTGCCGCATGCCAACTTATTACTGAAGACACTTGTAGCAGCTCTCAACAAACATCATATTGTCACACATGGGCGCCAATAATTGTGAACTCCACAATGCATGGGCGTGCGGTTGAGGCAGAGCCTCACGAAATCGCAGCTGCCACCGGCGCCTCGCCACCCGCCATGCAGAAGAAGGATTCTGTTTGCGCGGAGAGAGATGAAGGGGCGCCTCCCTGTCACGGAAACCTAACCATCTCTGATTGCATTCTTCAAGTGGTGTGTTTTTCATATGCTGTTGTTTTGAACAGATGTGTTGTTTGGAACAGATAAGAGCTACAGCGTGACGTGTACAAGCATTATAACTCGCCTTTTTAATGTTCTCCCTCAATCTTTTTCCTACCAACCCTCCCCCCTTTTTCTGGCTCTCTCCCACAACAGGTATCATGTGCCTCCGTCTGTTTATGCTGTTAGAGTAGCTTTTAAGTTAGATCCTTTGAAATGGAAACTTCGTGCGCTCTCTCTCTCTCTCTCTTTCCACCAGGCTTCCTAGAAGTAGACTCGTGCTCAATCTCGAGGCCTCGTTCTCATTTCATGATAATCAAGCGATACACAAGACAGTTCCTCTGCGTTTCCCTCCGCGGAGCCACGGCACATAATCTAATGCATAGAGTCTAATAGTACTATAAATATTACGCATCCAACAAAGGCCACTGTGTAATCTACTCATGAGGGATTTGTCTGTTGCTTGACTGATGGATCATTTTGGAAGGTAAACAGGACCAGAAATGATAGCCTGGTGTACAGTTTCTCCTCCTCTGGAAGTGCGCGTCTTCCCTTCGTGCATGCCACTCTTCATTTCCTTTCCCATTCAACTACCAGGGGGCAACAGACAGCATTCAATCATCACAGGACCTGATAGCTGTAAATTGTATTTGCGCGCCGAAAATGCATAATCAACAGCGGTACTTTCTTATTCATAATCTTCTCTGTGGCTCCTTTCGCTTAATGCATTCATATTCAGGTTTCCTAGATAGGAGTTGGGGCGGGGGAGAGGGGTGGGGGGACGGCAGCACGGTCTGATTACAGACGATGCTTTGAGCGCTTGCTGAAATGGAACCGACCCCCTTCTCTCCTCCTGGTTGTCCTTAGTTTTCTGCTGTTTGGTCAGTCTTCATTATTAATGGGATTGTCATGCCATATCTCTTTTATATATAGAACCTTCTAGTCCTCATTTCTTGTACTGCCTGCGTAGGTCTGTGTAGCTCACTCTGCTGACTTACATGTTCAGCACGTGATTAGTCCGTGTGCTTGTGAGGCACGCCATGTTTGGAGGCATCTTTTTTGTGTACTGGTTGTCACTTCACCACAGTTCACCATGCTGGATCAGAAAAAAATGTTATATTCATGAGGCTGTGTACAGTAGTTTTCTTTTCCCAACAAATGGCCCTCGTGGCAACATTGCAATTCAGTCAGTGATGGCTGCTGCATGCGGACATGCAATACGCCCTGCTGGGAGACATTAGGAGGCCGTTGTGCCTCTTCTCGGCCACAACAAACATTTTTGGAATATGCCAAAGAGCTGGATTTCTGTGTTTTTTGTGAAATTGAGTGCACTAACCGGGTCGCAGCAGGCTAATAAAAAAACAAAAAAGAGGCCTATTTGTGCATGCTGCTGTGCATCCCCAATTATACATAACACTGCACGATTTTTCTCCTGATGCACATATACATATTGTAAGCCTTAGCATGTTTTCCATTTGAGTGGTGATTATGGGTTTTTACTTGTGTGCGTGTTTGTTTATGGTGCAGAGCAGTTCCTTTTAGTTGTTTGGGGCTCAGTCAGTCTGCTTGTGCTTACTAATAAATGAAAATGAGCCTATGTGCAGTGTGCTCACATGCCGCAAACATATTTCGCATGAAATATTCACCTTACTTTGCCAAAGTGTTGTCTGTCCACTCCATTTTTACTCACTAATGCTGCAATGGGTGCTTAACTTCAGCATGCCCATATCTCACACAGACACACCCTGCGGCCAGCTCTCTAAAAGAGACTCTTAGACACTTA
Organism: Pundamilia nyererei; assembly: GCF_000239375.1. Classification (NCBI taxonomy): domain Eukaryota; kingdom Metazoa; phylum Chordata; class Actinopteri; order Cichliformes; family Cichlidae; genus Pundamilia; species Pundamilia nyererei. The sequence goes on from NW_005187527.1 coordinate 143,819, forward strand.
CACACATGACTTGCAAGCCCTCTGTCTCTCTGTCTTGTTTTGGGACTAAATGTAAGATGATCATTCCTGGCTGACCTAATTTAACAAGGTTAAGAGTCTAACTTCATGCTAGTGACTCTGAGAGGCTGTGTTTGGTACAGTGGTGCTTTGAATTAAATGCTAACCCTTGCTAATTAGCTCTAAACATGGACTACAGCTGAGGCTGATGGGAATACTATTAGATTTGCAGACAACTGATTATGAATGGAACTATAAGTGTGTGTGTGTGTGTGTGTGTGTGTGTGTGTGTGTGTGTGTGTGTGTGTGTGTGTGTGTGTGTGTAAAAGACAGAAGCAGTTTACAGGTCTGAAGAATGAAACCCAAGCCTGCCTTAAACCTGCCTTCTTTCTTATGGCCAGCAGAGGGCAGTGACTCTGGTTGCACAAAATAAGTCCGATTGTATGGACGTGTATGGGGTATGATTTAGGAGCTAACTGAGCACTTTCTTGATAGTTTCAACATGATGACGATTCTGTAAATTATGATCAGAGTCAAAATAGACTGGTTTGGACTGGCTGATTTTCATAACACAAAAATGGCTCCCATATGGTCCTCGAGCCTCCTCTGTAGTCAGATCCACCACTCACATGTTGTATAAGTTTGAAAATGCTGTCTTAGCGATAGCCAACAAAAGTCAGCTTGAGGCTTCAGGACAGAACTTCACTACATTCATCTTTTCTATGACAGGAACATGCTATTTATCCTCAAAGTCTTGGCAGTTCCTGCCGTATACAGGTAGATATTTCACTGAATACCAGGAATCGTTCTCCAAATAAAGGCACGGGAATCAGAAATGTCATCAGAATCCAGTCTGGAAACAATGAATGTGTGTTTTAAATTTGATGGTTTTGGGGACATTTCATTCCGGACAGATGTGGCGAACTGCTGGATTGACATTACCAGCGGGGAAATGGAAGTGCCGACTGCGGGCAAGTTGAAGTCTGTCCTGCAGCCTTTACAGCTTTTTATAAAGTCTCTAATCAGAGCCGTGAGTCGGGAC
>NW_005187527.1:145184-166207 GCF_000239375.1 Pundamilia nyererei
ACTGAGAACTCCTGCCGTCATTTTGTCCTTCAAGCTAATATCTCGTGTTTCGGCTTTGCTCTGGTACCCGCTGCACACCTAAACACAGACCATGCTCGGAGTTTGGCAGTAACTATCTTGCTCCATTTTTCATCACCATATCCTCCAAAAAAGGCTTCAGATTTGTCTTAGTGTTTTGTAGACAGGGTTAGACTGCAGTTTGGTTCAAACTCTTTATGACACTGTATCAGTTTTCCTGTGTGTGCACCTGGCTGAAGATACACTGGCTCAGGTCAATATATCATGCCTCAAGAGATAGCTCAGAGTTTGGTTTTTATCTCTGCAGTGTTGCTAAAAGCAGATTGTGGTGCATTGTGTGTGTGTGTGTGTGTGTGTGTGTGTGTGTGTATATATTTATGTGTGAGGATTCTGCAAGTGCTGTCATTCGAGGGTGTCACACCAGGCTGCGCTCACAAAAGGACTGTTTTTAATGTGCGTCTGTGATACAAACTCGCCGAGACTGGATAGGTGACCTCGGAACCAGCTGTTTTCTCCTCACTGTACAACACAAGCACAAAGCGGAATGGCAGTAATTACTATCCCAGCATCACCTCATTGAGCCATACCGCTCAGTGTTGAACACATCGCTAATGTAATCACACTATGCTGCGCAGTCTTATGAGCAGACTTAATGTCGAGCGCGTGTCATTTGAGAGCCCGCTGCCACAGTAAAAGTTCCGGCTGGTTTATAAAGGCACATGTTTATTGTATCGTGCATTAGGCCCATTAGCCTCAGTTCTAGCTGAACCCAGCTGCTTTTCCCAGGGTCATTCCTTCAATGTGAAACTGAACTGCACGACATGGCCAACACCGACTCCTCTCAAAATACTTCAGAGCTAATGGAAGTCTTGGTAATTGACATCAATACTCACTGCTCTGGCTGTGGGTTGTCAGCACCAATGACAGAGGCTATTTTTGTCTTCATATCTCATGTGATCCATGTTTACCTTCTCCTGGAGAAGCTTTGAGTGTAGAGGTTATGTAGTTGCCTGCTCTCTCTTTAAGCAGTGGGGTTTTTATGTATCCAGAGTTATGGATAGATATTTATGCAGAAGAGGCATATTCTTTTTATAACAATCAGTGGTCATCCCCTTTAATTATCTGGCTTTTCAGTTGAAAAAAGCGAAGTTCCCAGCAGGGAATTAAAAGCTCTAGAGCATGCTGCAAGAGGCCCACAATGCTGATGCTCTACAATATTAATGCTTATGGAGCCCATCAGCTCTAATTATGTCAACCTTCCTCGATGCGATCAGGAGTACTCTTGAATATTAATGCCAAGCAACTCTTAACAGCAACGTCACCTCATCAGTGCAATAACATCATTAAGAGTGGTGCATTTGAATAGTGATTGATCCTGGGGTTTGGGTGAGCTTTAAGGCTAGCTCACTATGCACATTTTGGGATACCCATCTGGCTTTTTATTTGATAAGACCTTGGATCAGGGGGCAGGGTGGGAATTTGCCGTCTTCAAGGTGTGCAGTTCTTTCTCATGGCGGGTCAAATTTAATCAGTACTTGTATGTTTTCCTCAATTTATCCACACAGTGGAGGCAGCTTGCCATTATCATGCAGGGAAACATTTGTTGTCGCTTGATTACGCTAATGGGGAAGCACACACGAATATGAAATGTTGAACGTTATTGAAATTAGGCTTAATTGCTGATGGCATCTCAGGTTAATTTGTATTCCCTCGGTGTGAAATGTCTGTGTTTGTTTTTGTGTGCTGAGCTGCGTCTAAGTGACTGTAGATGCAGAGTACAGGAGGCCCCGAATTCACCGGGGTTCATTTTTGCTTGTCAGAAAAACAGAAAGAAATAAAAATAAGAGGACAGTTGAGCGGAGATGGTGGTGTAGATCTCTGCACATCGTTAATGATAAATAGCTTTTCGCTCGTGAATCTTCTCGTTTTTATCCCCTCAGTCCAGCCGTGATGCTCGGCCACCGGGGTGCTCCGGAGGGGAGGTGGAGTTGAAAGGAAGCACGTTTGGCTGCTTTACCGGGCGATGGCAATTTAAAAGCACTTCAGTGCACAGACTCACACACACTCCAGATGAGGTTCGCCTGCAGTGAAGACCTCTTTAACCAGGGGAGGAAGAAAACAGTTTGAAGATTTCAAGTAGCTTCTTTTATCACCTCATCTCAGTGCTAGACTTTTGTCTTTTGCTTCTTAATTATTGATGTTGATGCGATTCATTTCTTGCCAAGTTCTCCATTAAGGACCGGCTCTTAATTGTGGAGGCAAAAAACAAAGATAAAAGAAGGGCAATTAACTCCCAGCATTCCTGATGCACTCGTGATGTGCCGTGATGGAATTTTCTTCTCTCATAAATTTTTTTGAACCTTATGGGTAACTAATAGCTTGAGATGTTACATATAATGCATGTAACTTACAACGCAGCACAAAACAGGCTGTAGGTCAGCCAGTAAAGCAGGGCATCTATGGATTGGAAGGTTGATGGTTCAATCCCTGGCTGCTGCAGTCTGCATTGCCTGAGTTGCACTTGATATGTTCATCAGACAGAAAGCATTTAGATGTAGAAGAAGGTACTTATATGAATGGAAGAGTGAGATGTGCTTTATAAAACACTGTATAAGAACACCCGTCTGTTTACCATCTGTCTATTCTTTTTCATTTCCACATTTTCTACATTTCGTTAATTATACTACACACATGTAAAAGGCAACACTGTGTAAATGGTTTGATATTTGGTTACCCGGCAGACTCATTTTTCAAGTAAAATGCTCCAATGTGAGCATTTTCTGTTTTTTCTCCTGTCTGAATCACAGTAAGCTGACTGTTTTGACTTTTTTGTCTGCTAATAGGTGGCAAAGTGGTGCAATGGTTAGCATTTCACCTCACAACAAGAAGGTCCTTTGTCCTGTACTGCCCCATACCTGCCTGGCTGCGTGGGCTCTCTCCAGGTACTCCGATTTCCTCCCACAGTCCAGAGACACGCATGGTGTTAGGGTAATTGGTAATTCTAAAATTGACCGTAGGTGTGAATGTGAGTGCGAATGGTTCTCTGTCTCCCTGTGTCAGCCCTGTGACAGACTGGCGGCCTGTCCAGGGTGTACCCCGCCTATCGCCCTATGACACTGGAATAAGCGAAATTAGTAGTTTCAAAAATCTGTCCTTTATTTCACACAGGAAACGAACTTCTGATTTTTTTTCACAGTAACAATATGTGCACCATGTGACACCAATTATAGTAAAATCTAAAGCAAAAAAAGCCGCATGCCAGCACAAAGCACTTGATGAATCAAGCACACTTCATTGGACAGTTGTTGGTTTTGTGTCTATCAGCAAGACGCCTACCTTCAGGAGCCCTGGTTGGGGGGAGGGGACCTGGATCAAGCAGGTCACATAACTCATCTTCTCTTAACACCTTTCATGACCTGTAATTTTTGGAGCTATTTTCAGCCGCTCACTTGTTATAAGGGCTCACCACAGCAGGTAGATCTGCATGCTTGATTTGGCTGGTTCCCATTCTTGATGGTACCTCAAAGAGGAATTGTGTCTCTGGCTGGAGCTGAACCAGGAACCGTGCACTTGCCGAACGAAGGTGCGAACTACTACACTACTACTTTTATCTGCTGTACAGTGTCCTTGGGTGCTTTGAAAGGCGCTATTTAAATAAAATGTATTATTATTATTATTATTATTATTATTATTATTATTATTATTACACTACAGAACGATTAGTTTGTGTGTGAGTTATACTTTACTTTCTGCATATGTTCTACACATATATGAGCTTGTGGCTGATGGACAAATGCTTTGCATGGGCCTTCCCAGTGAGCATGATCAGAATAAAGGGGAGTGGGCTTGTTAAGTAAAAGAGTATTGGCACTATAAGAAAAACAGCCATTTACTTTTATAAGTGCATATGGTACAGAAATACTGGACTCTGCTGCTATTGCTCTATTGTGTTATGGTAACCTTGTCTGTCTATACTTTGTCAAGCTTTCTTAGTTCAGCTCCACTGCTCTCATCAGTTTAATTTCCAGTGACTAAGACATTAACGTTTCAGGCCAGAAATAACAAAATGAGGTGTAGTAATTAAAATACACCAACCACAGAGGTGATGATCGCTGTCGATGTCCATCACATGTAGTCATTTACACCTTTGCAACCAGTAGGATATAGCAGCTTTAAGTAGCAGCTTATGTGTGCTTACAGACAGCAGCATCATGGCAAACCACATGTACCACATTAAGTACCGGTGATGTAGTGCAAACCTAAAGCCTTCATTTTCATGTTTTTTGGTGGCTCCCATGTAGTATGACAGTAGCAACCCATCATCAGTTCACATAATGCACAGCGTTAATGCAGGCAATGTAGGTCTAAGCAGCCATGCGGAAGAGAAGGTCAGGCTGGAATATACAGGATGGGAGAATTTGGCCTATCTGTGGAAATTATCCAATGTGGGGCAAGTCAGGAAAATGATAATGACTAAAAGATCTCATGCAGAACAGAGTCGTAAATGTGTGAATCAGTGTGGCACAAGGAGCCTCCTTGTGCGAGGCTATAAAGGTGAATATACAGTGACTGTGCAGCAATTTTCATTTCATTTAAAACTTCCAGTTGGTCAGAAAATGCAGCACAGATTGTTGCTGTTGAGGCTCAGATCTATGTGCTAGGTTTAGTTGTGCTGTTTGAAATGAAAGCACAACAATTTTATAAACGTAGTATTTAGAGATATATTACTCTGGGTTTTAAGTGATGCTCATGTGTGCTGCTTTATTTTATTTAAAAAACAGTTTATGAATGATTTCTACACAGGGATGATGGGAGATAATAAAAATACAACTTATTTATCCCTCGTCCAACTCTTCTTCTTTTCTATTATTTCATTTTTTTAGAACATTTTGGGACAGAAGGAATGCACCGTATGTTCACACAGCACACTTCACTGTTAAAGTTTGCTTTTGCTTCACGCTGACCCATTTCACGGAGGTGAAATTCCCGGCTATTGTACTGAACCTCCTGTCCCCTCTTCTCTAGTCCCAGCTGAGTGGCTTCATCATCTCAGGGAGGGCCTCTGAATGGATGTTTACACATTGTGACTGTGTACATAGTCGACCTTGCAACCCTTTTCAAAGGATTCTGTTCCCCAGCTTGCATCAGGGTTTGGTCAGCACGGACAGGCAGATAGGCAATGTGGGCAGACCCGTCTGCTTTTCCGAGGAGTCTGTAAATTCCAGACTTCCCTCGACTGAAGCTGCAGGAAGGGTGACGGAGGGATGGACTCAGTGTGGGGAGCAGGACTCTGAGTTCAGGCTTTAATTCATACATTTTTGTGGATCTCTCTCGGAATGTTGCTGTGAACAAGAAAAGGGATCGGAGGCGAAGGGAGAGAGAAAATAACTTTCTGTGGCATGGACTGAAACATCCAGAACATCTGCTGGATTTGTCTGCTCTGTCTAGTCCAGGGGACTGAGACGACCTCAAAATAATTCATGTTACACCCTCGCATTAGTGATGTGCTGCTTTACTCTGATTCTGCTCTCCTTTCTTAAAGTTCTGCTTGTTAGATTTGCCTGAGAGCTATGTGTGTTTGAGTGTTGTGTTGTGACACTTTAAACTGTCAGCACCCTTAGCTCAGAGTGACGAAACACATAAAAGATGCATGTTGTGATATCAACTACTGGTTTAAGTCTCCAGTTTAATATTTTGGGGCCTCAAGTTGATCTAATGGCCACCTGAGGGTGTCTTCTAAAGCACGTCAGTTACCACGGACCAGGGGTGGGCAACTCCAGGCCTCAAGGGCCAGTGTCTTGAAGGTTTTAGATCTCACCCTGGGTAAACACACTTTAATCAAATAATGAGTTCATTACCAGGCCTCTGGAGAACTTCAAGACATGTTGAGAAGGCAATTTAGCCATTTAAATAAGCTGTTTTGGATTAAGGACACATCTAAAATCTGCAGGACAGCAGCCCTCGACGCCTGGAGTTTGACACCCCTGCAATAGACTCTGGTATTAAAATAGTCAGCTTCAGTTTTGCAAATGACATGTTTACAGTCTGGTACAAAAACTGTTTTGATTTTATAGCTCATTTTATTACAGTTGTGCAAATGCTGATTTTTTCCCCCCAGATTTAATTATTTTAGCTACTGTTAAGACAAAGTGATGCTACAGTGTATATAAAAGTTAGACACCGCCACCCTGATGTCACCAACCAAATTGTGCATTATGGGATTTGAAGGTAAGGATCTATACCTGTCTGTGTGCGTAGGCCAAGGGAATCAAACATAAAGCCCAGAGGGCAGAATCAGCGTAACAAACGCTCTAATCTGGCCCACTGCATGGCTTTGGAAAATGTGAAAAAAAGGCATGAAGTTTAGACTTTTAATTGTTTTTTCTTTAAGTTTGACAGCTTTTCCTACATTAATGCTATGTTAGGATAATTAAGCAATAGAAAAACGACTAAAAGTTCCTGTTTTTTCATTATTTACCGTGGCAATTTCAGGGGATATTTCAGGAAGGAAAACAAAATCTTTGTTTTTTAATTGTAAGATATTTCATGCAGTGAGTTCCCAGAACTTTTGATGATATGTTAGGAATAGTTAAACTTTTTTATACAGACAGAAAGGTCAAACCGTGAGGTGGTAGTTGTTGTGATTTGGTGCTATATAAATAAAATTGAACTGAATTGATCCTGCTCCCTCGAGACCACAGCGGGCTTTATGTGGCCCACAATGTAAAATGAGGTTGACATCCCTGCTGTAGGCCTTTAATGTCCATTAGAGGAACTGCAGTTTTTGGCTCTCCTGGATTGGCCTTGTTTGTCGTCAACTGAGGATTTCACTCAGTAGTGACCTGCGTGTGGGCGGCTTCTGTTGCAGAGATGAATCATTATATAAATTCAAATGTAATCCTGTTATTTAACGTTGTGCGTTTTTGTATCATTTTGATGTTTTTGACCTGAAAGTTCAAGCTGCCGTTTCCAGTGGAGGGGAGTTAAAAGTGGTGCTCTGCAATGACTGCAGTGTTTTCCACAGTGACAAAGATACTACTGGAGACAAAAAACTGCAAGTATAGTTGGAGTTTGGAAACAGGAGGGGATGAAAGAGAAAGTCAGGACTAAAGCAACAATAACACATAATCTGCAACTCTGCCACTTTTTTTCTTCTTCTGTTTTTTCTTGCACTTTCCTTACTGGGAGACAGCTGCTCTACCTTAGCTATTCCCTGGTGGTTTTGATGGATTCTTCCCCTCAGAAGAGGCAACGACTCCTTGGCTTTAACACAGCATGCAGCTAGCTCAGGCCCAGCAGCATTTACACAGGAATGAGTCTGGGAGACGTACCACAGAAAAAAAAATAATTCTGTGTAACTCGGCTGAGTTTGAGTTAATAAAAAATGTGAATGGTGAAAAATATTTGAATTCATCTGAGATGCTGAACAATAACCGGCTCGTGACCTCATTATGCGGATGTATACATCACAAAGTAAAAACCTCAATCTGACGTTCATGCTCCAAAAGAAAAATCAAACCCAAACATATGTTCTGTGATTTTATGCAAATATTCAAAGACAAAATTAGACTTTGGTAACGCTCTGAACTTTTCTTTTTCTTTTTCTTGTCTTTCAAGTACTTGCCAACTTTGCAGAAAAAAGAAAAGAAAACAAACACGCAGAAAAAAACAGCAGATTTTTTTGTCTTTTTGGTTTCCACTCAGAGAGAGGGAAAGCACATTGTAAATTATTTAGGCCACCTATGCAATATTGTAGTAGAATTTGTGTAATTCAAAGGAATACAGTGAAGCAAACTGCGGTATTCCTCTAGAAGAAGTCTCAAGTATTTGTTGAATAATGCATGCTACAGCATAAGACAGGCAGCCTCTGATACACAGGGACTGAGACTTGAGATTACAGTGGATGATATGACCTTTCCTTTCATGAAAAATTAACTGGCCTGATATTGAGCAGATGAAGCTTTATCCAGTGCAATCCTCCAATGAGAGCTAAGAAGCAGATGTGAAACACAGGAACTGCATCATTATCAAAAGCTAGAGAAATACTTTTACTATTAAACAGTTGGTTAAGTCTTTTTCTATTGTGGGTATGATTACTAATATTTTAATCATTACACCTACGTTTTTATTGCGTGACCTACAGAGATAACTGTGAACTCTTATTTTGTTGAGAACAGATACCTTATAAGGGTTTCAATGTGCCATTGTGCTTTCAGTCTCCACTGAGAACTTATCCATAGATGTATAATACAAAAAAGGGAGGTTGGCGAGTAAACAGTCTGCCAGTGCTAGCCTTTAGGTGCCAATCTGCCTGGTAGTTTGATGTCGGAAAACCTAAGATGCTTTCCAGTGTATCAGAATACCGTATCACCACTGCAAATCCCAAATTCGCTCCACGTACTGTATGCTTGTTTTTCAAAGCCCACAACAGCTTTAAAAAAAATTCCCAAACTTTCCCAACTACTCCTGCTGCTCAGGCAGGTATAAAATAAGCAGCGCTTTGATGTCATAAAAAAAACTTAGTCCCTGCTCTCGCCGTCATTTTCCTTTGCCAAATGAGTCACAGATGAAAAATACCATATTATACAGCAGGACCGTCAAGCTGTCACTTAGGTAATGAAGTTGGTCCAAACCATTTGTCTTATTTTGTCACGCTTTTTCCCCATTAGTCATACCGCGCTAACCATTAGCTCCTCAGGAACCCCCTTCACCCAAGGACACTTAGGCTCTCACTCCAAGTGCGACCGAGGCCGACTGATGCACCGTGGAAGACGACAAGGCGGGCGCGGCGGAGGGGGTTGAGACTGATACCCGAAGAAGAAAAGAGCTGCAGAGCGTGGCACTGAGACTCGAGCGCCATCCAAAAGCAGCTTCAGTGGAAATGGACGGGTGGATTAATTAGTCAGAACTGACTTGTCTTAAAGAAGCGCTCATATTTCCAAATCACAGATGCATGATGCTGAAGTTGGAGATGAGAATTGGAACTTGTGCATCGGGATTTATGTGTGAGCATCAAGTGAAGACTCAGGAGGGAAAGGAGGAGCACACTGGATAAAGACAGCTTCAGGCAACAATGGCAAGGATAACAGACCATGTTACTCTGACCAAGATAATCTAAACTATAGTGTAGCGTATAAGTAATAGAAGGCGAGCTCAAAGAGAGTGAAATTGAGAGAAAGGGAAGAGTGAGAAGAGAGCGACGTATGGAGGCTTGACCAGCGCCAATTTCTTGAGTTATATCTTCGGGGTACGGCGGTGTTTGCTGAACGACATTGTTATTACTCAGCCAAGTGTGGTAAACACTAACTGCTTTGTGAAAGCCAGAGGCAGGGCTTTTGCAATAAAAGTAGAGTGCCTTTGTTGTCGTATAACATGTTTTTAAGATACAGCACATCCATATTGAAGCATTGAAGGTGCATAGCATCCTTTTCCATTTAGAGGACTTCTTAAAGCACTGCTGATAGATTGGGCTCGAGGGGAAAGCCGTTTTTCTTTGGATAAGTTCAGTATTGTGGCAGGAAGTGGCCAGTGCAAGCTCAGGCACTGATCGTTAGGGAATGCGCAGCTCGGTATGAACTGCATGGCACAAGGGACTCCTACAAGAAGTTTTCTTAATAAATGGATTTGAGACTTGAAGACCATGTCTCATGTGGCTCATCTTTAAAAACGTGGTCCAACTGCAAGACAAAGAAATACACGTCCCTCACATAACTTGACCAGGTGTATGTTTAAGTGCAGGTGTGTGTGATTAAATAAAGCCTAATGCTTCTAAGTGAACTGCGTCCTTAGAGCTGGATGAGGGCCACGCGCGCTGTTATTCGCTGCTCCGACAGATGCCAGGGGGCAAGCGCGAGGGAGGGCACTAATTACCGGACAGCTGCCCAGCAGACCCTCACCCTGCCCTGGGGACAGACAGTCTATCTCATCCTAGCCCACACCCTCCTCCAAGCCTGGACCTAAGACCTGGCACCATCGTGGCCAATTTAAGTCTGTCTCCATCACAGGGAGTTGGCAGGGGAGCCTCAGGGGAGATGCGGTGGATTGGGATAGGGTGAGGAGCGGGGCTTTAAAAGCTAATATGTTATCACTCAGACATCCCGTGACGAATAAACAGCTATGATTTTAGACAAAGCTTATACCAAGTCACAAGCTCGGGGGATCGAAAGCTGAAGTCAGGGCACAACTTCAGCAATTAAATATGTTACAGCCAGGTACAAAAACAGTTTTCCTTTTAATTTTCTCCTTTACAACAACTTTATAAGCAATTTATTTAAAAAAACAAAAAAAACAAAAAAGATTTCAGCAACTTGGGTTCATTATCTTGCACAAGGATACTTTGGCACGTAGAACAGAGCAGGGATTGAACCACAAACCTTGCGATTAGTTGATAAACTGCTCTACCTCTTGAAGCACAGCCACCTCAGTTAAAGCGAGCTAAGTTCCTCTCAAGTGCTTTTTGAGTTATTTAACAACATTAGCCTCGAGCCATAATGTTTTGCTAAGCAGTCAAAAACTCACAATAATGAAATCCATCAAGGAGCGCGGGCTGCACACTCCCCAAATGGTCGTCCATTTTCTGCCTTTCCATCAGCCATCAACTTAGCATGTGACCACTGCTAATTTCCACTATGGATATAAATATTTCATAGTTTGGTGCCACAGCAGACTAATAATATCTCAATTGATGCTTTGAGTAGACTGTGTCCTTCACCCTTCACTGGGATGGGTAGGAAAGGTATTTATAAGAAAATTGAGGTCACCACTGAGAGGAGGGCTGGCTCTTGGCCCAAAGAATATAGAGTGTTGGAGAGGTTCAGGCAGACTCATTTTGTTGGAATTGAGGGGCTAGCGAGCAGAATGCTCATCTTGCTGTTGGCATAAGCGTGAGAAGAGGAGCTAAAGGTTGAAATTATGCACCCAGAAAGCATTTGGCTCGGGTGAGGAAAAAGTGCAACGCAATAATTAAGCAGCACAATAAAAATGATTAGAACTGCTTTTGACATTCTCATTGCGAATAACTTGCGTTTAATTGCAATCACAAATTTTAAATGCCAGTTTTATGTTCCATGGCTATAAGCTGTTTAAAGTTCAATAGCTATACTCTTTAAATCTCCTTCCAATTTCTGCTGTGAGGCAGAAAAAAGGAATAGACGCAGACAGAAGAGGAGACAAAAACTATGTGAAATTAGCCTCCGAAATAGAGAGGAAGTGGAGACGAAGGAGGGGAATGTCTTTCACTGGTAAGTGCTGGACAGTGTGGCTTTGCTGGCCTGGAGGAGGACCCGTGTGGCTCAGCTCGAGGCTAGTTAGCTATTCAGCCACAGCATCTGTTGCAGGCTAATGGATGTTATAACCTCATAAACGTCATGAAATTGGACATTATCCCTTAATTAAAAGAACAGAGATGCATTACAATGATTAGAGTGGCACTCCAGCGAACCTGCCACACGCTCCAATAATGTTTCTAGAGGACGCAGAGCTCCTCAGCAAGGTGTTGGCGCAGGAGGGGGGTGTATAATATTTTTAATGAGCCCATTTCTGTTACGAGCTGCAAACTTTTGGTGCCCCGTCCAAACTTGGCGGGATCCTCGAAGTTCCTCCAAGCATCTTGACCTTTACCCCAATGCCTGTAGTGCTAAGAGAATAGCTCCAAGCTTGCCGTATTTTTCTCTTTTTTTTATTTGCATTTCAGGAGCTTTTGATAATGTGTCTTTGCAGTGATTATGTGCACGGCGCCAGCTCAGAGGAAACAGCTGTGCTATAAACCAGATATAAAAACAAGGCTTGATGCTTGTGTTCCACAGCACCTGGGCCATCAGTGCCCAATAAATACCAGCGGCCAATCAATCTCAAAGCCTTTTCCCGCTAAGGAGCTTCATGAAATCTTGGACAGAAAACTGCGACTAGATAATACAGCCTGGTGTGGGAAGTATTAACCCTCATTTTGGCCTTTACTCAGCGACAATTCAAAGCACTACAGTTGAAATTCCTGGACCGAGTCTGTGAATGTGCTGTAAAGGTCACAAGAGGCCTGCACTCACATATCTGTCATTGCTTGTCAAGTGCTCCGTGCATGAAAATGTCACATTGTCTGAGGAAGTTGTATGTCGCACAGGTGTCTGGTGACCTCTTTGGTACACATTGGTATCACATGATGTCATATCCATTTAAAGTGACCAGTCCTCAGTGTACTATAAATGCCTTTCTGTGTTATTTGCTTTTATGAGCAATGTGCATTGTGTCAGTAACCCTGTGTTATGCAAAACTGGGAGGAATAACACAACCTGCACGATATCGCTGCATGCGTTTGGTTGAACCAATTACATGCCAACATTCACAAGATGTGTCACCGGTACTGCGCGAGCTACGCGAGAGCGATCGCGGTGCCACTCTCGGCTCTGCAGGAATCCATGTGAAAAGTAATTGTGCATTTCTCATTTATGTATCAGGCAGTCTGTCTCCTCTATGATCTATTTTCTATCGAGACAGACACAATAATATAACACCGAGCACACGGCTTGATAAAGAGTCTATTTTTGCTCAAAGCTCCTTCCTCTGAATGAAAATGAATGAAGGCGTGTTGCAGTGGTAATGTATCAACATAAAATATTGAAATAGCCCAACCAAGGGCAAACTGCATGTAATTGAAACTCTCTCTCTGTACTGAGAACAAGGAACTGGTGTCCCCCGCATCTGAGATTTGGCAGAAGGGCTTTCAGAAGGCATTTGTTTCAGGTTTCGCTTCTTCTTCTCTTCCTCCCCAGAGTTAATTGCTTTTTTTTTTTTTGAGAAATTTGTATCCCAAGTATTAGGTTTCTGCTGCTTTTTTATTTTTTCCCCCTAACCTTTATTTTCGGACATTAAAGGGTACTTCCACCCCCATGCACGAGCTAAGATGATTGATTGATCTGTTCCGTTTAACCTTGATAAGGGAGAAAATGGAAAAACAAATTACAGTATCGACACTGCTGTGATGGCATGTCGTTTGCTCGGGTGACCCAGAGGTGAGTCAGCGGTGACTCTAAGGAAAAAGAGAGGCGCCGCTGTCCGGTACGGAGAGCCTCCTATCTATTTCCAGTCTCCCTCTAAATTGTGTGGTATTTGGGCCTTTAACGAATCCACTTATGCATAAAGCAAGCCGCGGACAATGCTAGGCTTCTTCTTCTACTTCCCTCACATTCAGCCTGTGTTAGAGAGCTTTAGTGAAATGAGGTGTGGGATAGAAGTCAATCTTTTTTAAATATATTTTGCATAACTGGAAAGGTGTCATCAATGCAAGGTGATTCATTATTTAAGGATTATTGTGTGTATTCAAGAGATTTAGGCACAGCTTTTAAGGTACCACTGCCAGTAAAAAAAAAAAAAAAAAAATCCACAATTATTAGAATCTTTATGCGCCTTCAGCTTGTCATCTCTTAGCTCATGTAGTCATATATTCTACATGTAGCGATGAATCAACACCTCCCATGCTTCTCTGATGGCTGCTTTGTCCTCTCCAGCATGGTGAAGAGCACCATGGGCTGGTCACCCCCTCTCCAGATTCCCTACATCTGGCAGCACCATTAATCTTCCACAGCAGCTGTGCCCCTTGTACCTGTCTCTCTTTGTGTAAGGGAGATGGAAAGTCATTTTTAGTCATTATCTTCCCCCTGGCATATGCTCATTCTGCTTATCGCTTTTAACCTGCACTTTGACGGTGAAACTAAACCCCTCCTGCCGATTCACTCGGACGGCAGCTGACCGGCAAGATGCTCGGCACAAAGGCTTCATCGTCAAAGAGGCGACTCGTTCGTTTTGACTGAACTTGTAAAAGTTAGCGAGAGAGACAGGAAGACTCGCTCAGTCCTCAGCATGGTCTGCAAGAATTCCAAAAAGGGGGACAGCTGGCGGACCACAAAGGAGAAAGAGGGCAGTCTAAGTGGTGACAGACTGCCCTCTATGTGGTATCAAGTTTACAGGGTGTAGCCACTGGAGGATAAACACATGGAAACCAAAGTAGCCATTTTGCTGGACTGCCCCTTTTGATGTGCACTCATCTGTCTCTGGGCAGACTGTGCGTGTTAAACTGCTAATTAATGGCTGACACCGAGGAGTGAAAAATGGTGCTTGTGAAGTTTTACAAAGACTGCTAGACGTTTGATGGAGCTTGGGTTGAAAAATGATTAAACTGTGGCTGGAAGCACGCTAGCTCTTATTGGCAGCTCACCCGCACAATTTTAACTGCATATTGAATCGACTATAGAGATTTAACAACCTCCTCCTTGGAGAAATGTGGAGGCTCACATCTTAAAGCATCTTCATTCAACTGCTAACGGCCAGCGAGATTTGGCCTCTGCTACTGCTGCACTGAAGCTTTGGCACTGCTTACTCAGTCCCGCCTATAGGTTTTTACCATATGCAAGCGGGCCTCAGAAAGATGTAGACCAGAAGCACAATCTGCCACAAATTCACGGGGGAGAAGCTGTAATCAGTGTAGAAAGTTTAGGTGGCAGCTCACCTTATGGCCTCTGCCCAGCTGGCTGCTGTTGGTGGTTTGAGTGGTCAGTGGGGTTGCCCGGGTTGAGTTAGCTTAGGCGGCAGCTAATTAGATCAGGGAATGGAAAGCTTCCTGTGGCTCGCCTTCACAGGCTGAAAGGTTATTGACATGGCCACAACAGCAATATCTAACGTCAATCCAATCTTAGTATCTACAAACATGAACACAGCGGCAGCCTTGGCTGACAGTCTTGAATTGATGGAGTTGAAATGTGAAGACTTCACTATAGGGTTCCTCAGACTAGTATACTTAATGTTAATAAATGTTTTTGAGTAGCGCTTTACTGGATAATGGTATAAAATTTTGGCAACAAAAAATAAGTTACTCCAGTAGGGGTTGTTTTTTTTGGGGTTTTTTTTGGATAATTGTTAGGACTTAGGCTTAAAATCTCTGCAACTAAATGCTTTCATGAAATTTTCACATGCATATGTGACTACTGATGTGCTATAGACGATTTGATTTCCTTATTTGAGCCCTTACTTCTTCACCACAACTCAATGTGCTTTTTTTGTTAGTATAATCTCCATGTATACACTTGGTGTGAATTTAGTAAAGAAATGTGTTTTCTTCAAAAATTTGAATTCTAAAAGCTGCTCTTTAATGAGCGTGGTCTTAACTCAGATCTTAGAAAAAAAGGCCAGTCATTAGAATGGACTTCACATCTGCTCCACCAGCGTTACTGCTGCATGTTCATGCTAATGAATTTTTTTTTTCTTGCAGCATGTGTTGTGCTGATTTGGTTTTTGTGATTTGCTGCAACTTCGCAGGATCAAAGCCAAGAAAAGCCGATTTCATTAACAATGAAACAAGAAAATTAGTTGAGCTGTACAGTGAACAGGAAATAACATACTGGTTGCCAGGCAGTCCAACTTGATGTCAGTCAAGCATGCTGACCTGTTCGTGGGTAATGACCACAAACCAGACACAAACTGCAAGACTATATCTTAGAATAGATAGTTCTTAGTGAAAACCCCTCACTAAACTCCTCCTCATTATATATATATATATATATATCAACAGATTTCTGGCCCTCTCTTATTGTTTGGGCTTTTGCTTTCAATAGATAGTGTTGTAGTAGTACAGAGTAGACAGGAAAGTGTGAGAAGACACGCAGTGAAATACCTCAGGTCAGACTTGAACCCAGGCTGCTGGATTTAAGCTCTGGGGCAAATGGTGCTCAAAAGAGCTTTAAAATCAACACATAATGTGTGGCATGCAACTGCTCTCATAGGCATAAGTCTTACTCTGAGGTATTGGCCGAGAAGAATATTTACACCTGGATGTTTTGTTCCATTGTGCACCACTTGCACTGACGGAAACCCATGCAATCCTTTTGGCACCTTTATATTCACAACATCAGCTTTTTCCACAGTGAGAGATTAAATAAAGATCTATGTCTGTGAAAAACTAAGGCTATCACCGTTTGGAAGTTGGCTAACAGTTTCAGTAGAATGATCACATGATGTTGAGTCATCTCACTAAGAGCACAGGTAACAGTAATGTACTATTTTTAATTGAAGACAAAACAACAGTTGAGGAGTAAAGGCACCTTTGTTGCTTTTTAAAGTTTAGGACCTGATTTCTGTGGGAAACCTGTTTTGGACATCTGCAGAGCAAGCAATCAAAGATCACAGGTGTGGAGCCCAATTTAGAAACCCACATCATAAGAAGAGTTATTTATCTCTTCAAGAATCCCTTTCGCAGAACAGCTCCACCTAAAGCCCTCATGTTTTTGGAGATGATCAGCAATTTTACTTGTTGTCTGTTAGAGATAACCAGATTTGCCGTTTTGATAAAGGACAGACGACACTGTGTCACACGCATTTGACAGATTTCAACAATCAAGCAAATCATCTGGTAAACAAAACACTGGTAACCCGAGTGATGAGTTCAGACGGTTCACTCCCGTAGTAGCCTATGGGAGTGAACCACTCAGCCACAAGGAGTCAGCAGGTTATGTAGCTGTCACCTGTTCTGTCAGGTGATGCTACCTGAGAGCATCTAATGAGAAAAACAATGTAGTACTGTATCCATTCACATTGTTCCCAAGGCGTCCAGCAAGCGTGCAATCTGATCATGTTGTCTGACCAGTTGGATCCTGATGGCCCCCCTACTTGAGTCAGACAACACCATTAACAGAGAGCAGCGTAGATTGTAGTATATGCTCATGTTAGTGTGACAATCCAAGCTACTAGCCTTGTCTATGTTTTTACGTGGTTTTTTTTAAATGTTTACATTAGCAAAGTTAGACTTGGCAGTTGTTTAAGTGCTATTAGTCTAAAAAAGCCCATCTTATTAATATCACAGTTATCATCATCTAATTTCATATATAATTATATAACACGATAGTTTGCTTAAAGAATATTTATACTAATTATACTTTTAAGAAGCAAAGTGTATCCTTCTTGTAAGCCAGCGCGTCTGTCCTACAAAGGTACACAACAAAGGGCATCCTTTCTGTCCTCATAGAGATGGTGCTCACACGTCCACTTGATAAAGAGAGGCTCGGAAACACATAATCCCCATCAATCCCCTTACTTCCTCAAGGTTCCCATTATTATAATCGCACCTCTGAAGGAGACCCAGAACCCAGCCAAACTTGTTTTCACCCTTTCAAGTCGATAAATCAGACGGGGCTTCTTGGCGAGTGGTCACTCAAAAGTGGAGAAAAAAGGAAGCAGCACGGTGTGGCTTCTCCTTGAAGCTGTTAAACCAGAGCGCAGTGCCTGAACCGCGCACTATGGCTGCCAAGTGACACGGTTGAGGTGGAGCTCCAGCTGGAGCTTTTGCCACACTCGATTCATAAAGGTTTCGAACGGCACTCCTGAATGCCGATTACTCGGTCGAAAAAAGGATACTGTAACTGAATTAAATTTTTGATGGGGTACACGCAAGTTTAGAGAGGGTTGCGCAACATTGTTTACAGAAGCCTTGAGGGTAATTCGAGCTTTTGTGTATCTGCCTGCTGTCAAAAGGGGGAGGTTTGTTTTGCTCCATCGAGAGACCTTTTAAAAGCTGCGGTTAGAGGTTAGGCTGTTACACAGCATGCATCTGCTTTGTCTGTGCTCCGTCTCCCCATAAGCACAAATACAGATGAAGTTGTTTTATGAGCTCGCCAAGTGAGAGGCACCCATTGTCTCTGTGTGAGGCTGATTCAAAATGGCCGCCCTCAGCACTCAAATTGATCATAATTGTATTCCCAAACTCCTGCTCAGCGGGGCATTACATTTTGTGTTATTGACTTTAAAAACACATTCAGCGATTCTACTTGCAATTTCATTACACCGCTGTCAATTACCACTCTGTGAACAAAACATGCCCGCAAATAAAATGTATGAGGTAATTTTCCAAATGCCACTTAGGAGGTACCGCTGTCTGAGCGATGGGCATGCTTAATTTGTGCACTTGCTTACTGCAAATCTGGTTATGCATAGGCAGCCGTGCACATTTCATTACCAAAACACTGGAGAATTGGGGTGATTGCCCTGGTGTTTTCACATCAATACATAAGAGGGCCGGCCAAGCCCAGGTAATTAGGCATTACAAATGTTTGAAAAAAAGGGAAATTTGGTGGTCGCCCCCCTTTTGTTTTTTTGTTCAAAGGAAACGCAAGGTGAGTGGAGAAATTATTGATCATAAATCCTGCTAACTAGACCAATTACCTACACATCCTTTTCCGTACTTCTGCTTAGTGTTTTCTAGGTCTTCCCTCTTGCGTGTGTCCTCTTTTCTGCCATAAACAGGAAATAAACGGAGCACCAGCAGCTAATTTGGCAACCTCTCCGTCACCAATTTTAAACCATAGCCTTCCCTGCTTCCGCTCGCTTGTTTAAATCACTTGGGACTGAATATATCAATATATGTCAGTATGTGTGTTTCTTTTTCTTTTAATCTCGCAGCGAGGTTTCCTCATATCGTCTGTCTGTTGGCAACAAAAAATGAAGAGGTCGTGTGTGTTGATGACCAGGTTAGAGGGCACTGAGTTGCTGGGGGCAGTGATAAGCACTTCAGAAACATATATAAAGAATAACAGCCCCCCCACCCCCCACCCTAAACCTTAAGCACTGCTACTGCCAACATTTTCCCGCCCCAACCAATTACAGAAACTGTAAAGAAACTGTTGGACATGTAAGAGGATCTGAGACAGAAGCATGTGACATTTCTATAAATTCACTGGCAGTCGCCGAGTTTGTTTGCGTCCGTCTGCCCATTTTGATGAATTTGAAGGATACTGTGTGCCTGAGTGCACTCTTCATAAAGAAGAGTGGAGCGACAAGGGCTTTCTGTTTGTGAGCCGGGCAAAAAAAGGAAAAAAAAGTGCTGAAATGGGCTATATTGATCGTCAGCAGAGGGGAGTCAGAACAATCACCATGAATTAAACTCCTCAAGGTCTTAGGCAAAGGGGATTAACAAAATTATCTGGCCTCTATTCTGGCCATTTATTGTCGGTGCTGCTGTTGACAAAAGCTTGGAAAGGCAGCAAACGGAGTCGCGGGTGAGGCAGAGCGAGGGTGGAGGGAGGGAGGGCGGTAATGAGGGAAGCATTCTTGATGAGAAACTAACAACAATGTAAACACAGCAGATAAGTGCTTTCTTGGCCCGGCAGTATTGATCATGAATAGGCTTGGTGCTCAACTTTACAGGGTGAATTGTATTTTCCTGCTGGGTTTTGATAGCCAGCTGTTAACACACTGCGCAATTACTGGCTGTGAAGACGTTTTTTTTTTTCTTTCTGTTTTTTTTGGTGTTGTTTGTTGTGATGAGAGGAGGGAGGCTACGGTTAAATGTGTAGCCTCATTACAAAAATGCGTGTAAGTGGATGTGAGGCGCAATTAAAAAGTGAAACAAAGCCTTTGTTTCAAATCATCGGCAATGAAACCCGAAATTATCATTAGCACCACGGGTATGTTTGGTTGCACAATGTTCTTGAATCAAATGGCTTGCTTCTGCCTTTGGTGGTGTGGCCTCTCTCTTTTTTTTTTCTTTCTAATATTTCCTCTCCCCCACCCCTTCTTTCTCTCCTTTTACCGGTGGACTTGACTTGCAGCTAATTAATTTGCAAATTTTATTCTCAATAAAGTGCTTACAAAAAGATAATTGTGACTTTATTAACAGTTTCTTGGGCAGCAGATGGTGTTCTGCAGGCCTGCCATGTTGAATTAGTGATGACGCTGTCGTTTTATGCGCTCTCTACTGTGGCAACCCATAAAACTCCTAATTAAGGCTACAAATTAATACTACTTCTTCCCAACATTATACCCAGCCATTTCACCCAAAATTAGGGTAAACAAATACAAACACATACAGGTAAGTCTCCCATTAGTATGCACCCATTCTCTGTGTACAGTTGCTGCATTTATGTAAGGAATCTCTGTTATTATAATCATTTGTTCTATATTAAGAGCAATTAAATGCCTATTAAAGATGCCAGAACATTTGTTGGCTTGTTTGTGTTCGGCATTTACAAGACATCGGGTTCCTTGGAGCCAAATCTCGGTAAACTCCATCGACTTAATCCCTCCGATGTTTTATGAAAAACAAATTATGTCCGACTTCACCGCCGGTAATCCAGCGCATCAAGTATTGGTAACCGCCTGAAGGAGAAGTGCTTGCATTTTAATTAAGAGCCCAAGTAACGAGGCAGCAAAGTGCGCGGATTAGTGTGTTTACTTAGGAAGAGCAGAAGGAGAGAAAAAAAAAGATCTTCATTTCATTTTTTAATCTGGTCTTGGATCAGCTCCAAGCGTACAGTGACTTGACATATTTTGGGAATTGAGACACTGATCTTGTTTGGCAGAGAATACAAACCTGCCAGTGTTGGAACATCTTCAACATTTATTAATTTTTAGGTTCCAGGTGTTTGTCTGGTTTTTGTGTTTGTGTTTTTGGATGTGAATATATTTTCGCTAATGCTTTGTAAAAGTTACTTTTAACTTGACAAGTTAGAAACCTTTCTGTTTTCCTTACACGTGTTATCCTCGGCTCTGTGGCCTTGCGACACTTGTGTCTGTTGGAATTTGAAACAGTTCTGTGGCAATTACTCTCTGAGGTGTTTTAAACTGCTTGCCACGAGGGTTTGCCAAAATTAACACATTAAAAATGAAATATCTCAAAATGGCAAAACTCACTATAAACTCGTGAAGGGGCAGCCGTACTTGCACTGTACTTACTCTGACAAAATTCCCTTAATACAAAGTCCAATATCTGTCTTTTTCTAGAGCTCTGACCCAGGACTTAAAGTTTTAATGCAATCTAAACTTTAAGCTACAAATTTTAAGAATGGAAATACCTCAAAAAACTGCACTGCAGGTCCTATCATCAGTGGCGTGTCTAGAAAATTTTTGTTGGGGGGGCCAGGTAGGGGCACAGATTTGGAGAAGGGTGGCAGATGTAATTGGCAGATAATGTTTTAAAAAAAAATTCTACCAACCGTTAACCATAATTCAATAATCCTATAAACCTAATAACC
>NW_005187527.1:167865-226826 GCF_000239375.1 Pundamilia nyererei
CTTTCCCTCATCCACCTGCTGGCCTCTGTGGAAGCCCCGCCATAGCCACCACCAAACAACTGAGTTATTTTTACACATCGACCTGCATCTGGCCAATCCACCACCTCTCATTGTTCATGCCCGTGTGCATATGCCCGGTATGCCCGATGGCCAGTCCAGCTATGTTAACCTGCAACCAAATCTGCAGCTCCATACAGCAATGTTACGACTTAGATTATATCTTATAACTCATAACTCTTATGTTAGCTGCCCTCAGTAGCATACTGTCTGAAATATTCGAGGGCTGCAATAATTCTTTAAGTGTTATTTTTTCCTTGGGATTCTAATTTCACTGAAGTTTACTAAACTCAACAAACTTAATATTACTTACTGGGACATTTATTCTGTCCTCATTTTCTTTCACCGAAAAATTGTTTCCTGCAGTGCCGTCTTTCGTGCTTGGCTCTCCTACCTTTGCTAACGTGATGCGCATAGCGCGGAAGCCGATGCTGCATTCACTTACACTCGGATATCTGAGCTTCACCGTGAAAACATAATCGGATATTTGATTGAATTTTATTGTTTTGCCTTTGGGGTGGCACCTGGGGTGGCCAGTCTGGTTGGGGGGGTGTCCTGTGCCCCCCCAGGCCACCCCGCTGGACACGCCACTGCCCATCATTGAATTCCTGTAGAGTCTTTTCAAATTAAAAGCCATCTAAACTGTCTCACGTTGTTTTGAGGAAAAAATGACTGAGTTCCAGACTGAGTGGACTTCGTAGGTGGTTACCGCCAAACTTGGTCACTTGCGAAGCACCCATATAATGAATGGATAAACATACAGTTGGTAACTAGCAGCTTTTACCTCCAAAATAAGAAGATGGTCACGACTTAATGGTAAAGTGAAGGCTTTTGAAATAGACTTCACAACCAAGTGGTAACTTTTGTTACAACTTGTGATCATTACCACTGTATGCTGTTAGTGTTAAGGTGGAATTTTTGGAATACAGACAACCGACCTATTTTTAGCTAAGATCTACGGAGCTGCAGAGATTGGCAGATCCTACCCTTGAGTAACTCTACATACATACTATAATTGACACACTCAGACATAATCCGTTGTGGGACTTCCGCACTGTTCCCAGACTTCAGTGGGAGACTGCTGCCTCTCGAAGAAGTCATGACCACTGTTTGATCAAAGGGGCTCTGCTTCTAACGCCCACTGCTTTCTGCCAGTGCTTGATCTGGATCGATGCAGGGGTTAGTGTACAAAATCCCCAGATTCCTATAGCTGTGCAAACCCACTTCTGGTGTTCGGAAAGGAAAGTCATATTAAGTTCATGTTTGCACTCAGTCACATGTATTTCTTTTGGCCATGTGGCGTTTAAGTACAGGGGGCACCCTTAGCAGCAGGGCAGATTTGTTCCAGAAAGCCTCCGGGAGCTCCCGGGACAAATGTGTTTTATAGCAAAGCAAGACTCTGTTTCAAATGTAAAATATTTACAACAACTGAGAGTTAATAAAAAATATTGGCCTAATGAATCAATCATGTTTCTTCATGAATGCAGCAGTTTATTTCGCCTTCAGCTGTGGGTTGTTTGATACCACCGTATATGAGCTTCTGCCTGAAATTACAAACCGAAAGAGTTCTAACAGACATTTTTATTGTTTGTCTTAACTTTTCTAATAACAGGCACAAAGGCAGGCTTTGAGTTCGTATAAATGCTTCCTATTACCGTTAAAAATCTGTCTTTAGCCCAAGAACGCCAAACCAGCTCAGCTTGTTCCTTTATCAGCTTACAACCAGAGTTCTCTGGGTGCTTATAAATCCACTGAATATTGTTCATTGTGAGTTTCCCGTCTTACCAAACAAGAATAACAAGAAAAGGCCCATAATTACTGAATTTACTGCAGTTTGAGAACTCACCAGAAACTTTTCTGTTCCCATTAATGGAAAATATGGTAATTAGTTTTTCATATTCCCTCATACATTGGAGGTTGATATAACTTATTCATGACAGCAAAAACAAGAATTGCTGTTGTCTGTCCATTTTCTTTTCTGCACTGCTAGATGGAAGCAGGGGGCTTCACTGATTTCAGCAGCAACTGAGCCTTTGCCTCACTCTCTCCCTCCCTTTCAGTGTAATACCCACTGGATAAGAATCAACAGCATCATTAAACGGGGAACTGTTTCATCAAAGTGGGAATCAAGCCAAAAAGATTCCAATGGGAATGTAATCAGTTTGAGGGACGAAGGTTTATTTATTCCAGACAAAATGAAATTACACTCCCCCTTGAGTGGCATTTACGGGTGTGCTACCTGCAGTGCTGACATGTTTACAGAGTGACTTAAAAAATGCGTCTTCTTGTTTATTCAGGTGTTGCTGCACAGCACAACTCCTGACCCTGAAGTCTGTTTTAATAGATTTGTGCTTGTAACAGCAGAGAAAAATATATTAACCGCCTAGCACTTTTTTGAATAATTAAAAAGATATCAAGTTAGGTTTTAAAATTTGTGTATTAAAGAAAAGAAATAAACGAACAACATACTCTCTGCTCAGAAATGCTGTGGGCATATCCTTCGAAGGTTTTTACACCAATCCACATGAATCATACTAACGAGGCAAAATTAGCCGAGCTTGTTTTAACTGAACTTAGTTGTGAAACATGGTCTCTTAAACTCATCTGTGGGCACATACTGTATATACCAGGATGAATACCCTGGAAAAGGAAGCGTCAGTACATCCTGTTCACCAGTAACTGTGAATTGTAAGTGAATCCAATGAAAATCCAGTGAACACCAATGAAAGTTTGACAATCTACCCAAATTGTCACCGAGTTGGGTGTAAATGGTAATCCTCAGCTATCCATTTTTGTAGTTCTTCATAAAATCAAGACTCCTCTTTTTTGTAATTCTCTGGAAAAATTAAATGAGATGAAGCTGTTTTCTATGTTTCATATGGGGAAATTTTGGGTTGAAGGCAAAGCTAGCCAGCAAAGTGCTTAATTGCAGCATTTACTTGGAAGAATTATATTTGCTAATGCTAATATGTTGTAAAAGGGATCATTTTAAGGAGTTCCAATGTGTCTTTCCTGAGCACAAGGAGATGGAAAAACTGAAACAAAAAAGACCAAAATGTGGTACCAAAACCACTATTTGGATAAAATTTGGGCTGAAAATGTGAAAATGTATTCAGTATAGTTAGGGCTGGATCAGGTGACGCTGAATCCTGCCTTAGTTACGCTGGAGTAGGCCTGGACTGCTCAGTGTCTTCCCATGATGCAGGTGCATGATGCATGATGAGTGTTTCTTCTTCACTCTCTCCATGTGTTTACACACCACTCCGCATTTAATACTTAGTTATTATTAATCTCTGGTTCTCTTCCACAGTCTGTCTTTTGCATGTCTTCCTCCCCTCACCCCCAACCGGTCACGGCAGACAGCTCCCCCTCCCTGAGCCTGGTTCTGCCTGAGGTTTCTTCCTGTTAAAGGGGAGTTTTTCCTTCCCACTGTCGCCAAGTGCTTGCTCATTGGTGGGTTCAGTAGGCTAAAAATAATGCTCAAAAAATAACTTCATAGTTTGAATTGGAGGCTATCCACATGAAAATAAAAGACTAAGGAAGTTTTATAAGGTGAACATTGCTCGGACCATCTCACAACTAATTATCTTAATTGGCAAGAAGTAAGTTGCTTCATCAGTTCAAAAATTATTTTTTGAAGTAACGGTGGTGAACGTCTAACTACTTTGTTAAAGACTTCTTGGCTAAATAGTTTAGGCATTTAAGAATATCACTATGAAATTGAAAATAATAAAGCTATTATGTTTTACATAGTGATCCGACTTTTTTGAGAGCAGTGTAGCATATCGTACATGTTGTTTTTATATTTCTTATATTATTTTTTTAAATTTGTTTTCCATCCACACACTTTAATAGACAAAACTGATAAGGTAGAAAATTGATCCAGGAAAAAAAAACATTAAAAACATTATGCACACCATTCTTTCAGTGACTTATGGGTATTTAAAGAACACAGAATTTACTTTAGTTTAAAGCTAGAACTTACATACATTTCCTTATATTGACTTCTGCATAAATTACACATTTTCCCCTCTGCTGTTTGCTGAAAATGAAGATTGTAAACCTTGTAAGTGGAGGCTGAGAGTGCTTCATAAATTAATTCTTCATCTCGATTAAATGACTTTGAAAAACAGCAGAACATTTTTGATAATAGCATGTATTTATGACCTGTTTACACTGGAAAAGTAATAAGTGGGCTTTGGTCAGAGGCAACAAATGCATCGAATTGATTTTAGTCTTCAAATGGGATTTGTTACTCAAAAAAACCCAAAACACTTAAACTATTCTTACTCCTTTAAAGACACATACATAAATTCAGCTGCTCCACAGTGGTCCACTATTTGGATTTATATGCACTTGCATTTGGTCTCATTAATCTGCTTCTGCTCGCCTACATCCGCTTCTGTCATCTTGATGTCTCAGCTCCAAGTAAATTGTCTCATGTTGTTAACAGACAATTGCTCATTATCTACCACTCCCCGATCCAATTCTCAGGGATTATGCCTCAATTAAAGGTTATTTCGCCTCATGCTCATGGTGGCGTGGCCCTGATTTGAACCTGCTTGAGCACCAGAGGATAAGTGAATGACCCTAGAAAGAAGAATAAATCCCTCTGTTTGGCCTCAGCATGAAAAACAAAAAATGCTATGTGAAAACACCCATGCAGGAATCCTATAAATTACTGTTAAATACAGTGACTCTATTGGCATCGTGGAAGCATCTTCAGTAGCGTCTCGTCATTGTAGAATTTAATGGGCAAATGTGGGAGCTTCCCTATTAATGAAGAAGTGGTTAGGAGCCGGACACGGGCAGCGTAGCTCAGCGAACAATGCTCCATTGTTGCCACTGAGGCTGGGCTGTCACACGGTGCTCTGATCATTACTTACCCACAGACGTCCAATGTCACGCACAATATCCCCAGGTTTGCCCTTCATAGGTTGTTGTGCATCCTCCGGTCACTCTAGCTTGCTTAATGATAACAGGCAGCAATCACACTCACATGCGTGCACACAAACAAGCCCGCGCACGGTACTGTAGTGCCAGAAAACAAACACATCTCTCACCCACCTGCTCGCCTTCTCCCTTGGCCTTTTTGTTTAGGAAGGAAGATAAATATCCCCATAATAGAAAAAGCCTGCTCCTGATGCATTTTCAACAGTCCACTGCTTCAATTACATGTATTTACTTACAAGTCTGGATTTATTTTCTGCCGACTGCAGTCTGATTTGTTTTGAATGGATAATGAAAAGGTCTTTGCTGCTATTGTGGCAATATTTTAATGCTCTGCATGCCAGCACACCTAGCAATGAACTTTATGCTTGTGAATAGTTTAATAAATCAAATAAGGGGTGAGGTTGTACGTCAGGCGGTTTGGGTGTGCTGCTCGTACGCTACGGTGAAAAGAACCGTTTATAAATTGCAGCCTCGTTGGTATGAAAGACCCCTACGATGCAATCCTGAGTGAGCGGGGGGGAAACTGGAGGAGAGGCCAGGATATTATTCACCTAGGGTTCTATGAGTTTACACAGCACTGCAGGAGCGTGCGAAGCAAGTCACACGATTGCTTTCCCAACTGGAAATGTTGGCAGTATGCAAAGCCATCTCTTCGGCTGCAGTTAGATTTCATGGGGCTGTACGCATATGATGTCACAGTATGGATATCAGGGGACACAACCGAGCTGGTTTGCTGGTAGGGTGTTACGCTTATTGAGATCATGATTATAACTGTGTCTAAACTCCAGTCCCTTTGTGACAGAGCCATTAGCAGGCTGTCACACTCTTCGGCGCGCTGTATGTATGTGACGGCTACTGCTAATACACTGACTGCAGCTCACATTCACACAATAAATTAGAGCCAACACCGTGGCATTGACCCTGGGTGCTTGGATACTTTAAGAAGAACTGGAAATAGCTTCAGTTCAATTTTTTGCCTTTAATTAGTTGCCTTTTTTTGTTGTTGTTGCTGCATAGTGATGCATCAGTTGTCACACATATCCACTTCTGTTTCCTATGTGCCTCTGCAAGGTTGCTATTACCATACATCAGTGGTTTATACAACCATGCCTGAGCATTACCAGGGCTGCAAAGTCACATTGCCAAATTGATTGCCCATTTAAAAGGATTGTGGCTTTTACAAGGTTTGGCCTCCTTCAGTTGAGTGCAAAACAAGTGCCACTATATTAAGTAGTAAGACTAGAGTGCTGATAGATTACCTTTGGCCACTCTGTTTAATTGTTGGACTTTGGTGGCAAACCTGTTAAAAAGGGGAAAAAAGGGGGGGTGGACTAAATTGAGAATGTTAAATATTGAAGTGGTTGCTGGAGGGCTAATGAAATTAACAATGCAAGTAAACAGCCTCCTGCGAGTGCCACATCCTCCTCCTCCTTCCTCGCTTTGTCCCTTTATCTCATTGGCTTGTTGCGAGGAGAGCTTCGGGGCTGCGTGGAGGGAGGTGGTGTCACAGGTACCCAAGCATGGAGGGTTTAGAGGGGCTGATCCAAGGTCAGAAACCCCAGTATTAACACCATTTCCATCCCACCAGACCCTCCTCCACAACGAACTCTATCTCCACCCTGCTGCATCAGCTCTATAATAACGTCAACCATAATCCGCTTCTCTGCCTTTACCTCTGGCCAAACAGCACAACTGAGCTTTGAGGCTTTGTAACAAAACTAGAACGATAATCTTTTTCATTTTAATACTAGTTTTCATTGTTTTTTGGATTTTATATTATTGAAAAGCATTGAGTCTACACATTAAACAGTTTTGTTTTTTTGGGGGGGGGGATCTTTGTTTTCCCTAAAAAGATGTATTTTTCTTACATATAGTTGTAGTAGAAGAATGAGGCACAGCCTTGCTTCCATATCTTTGTAGAGACTGAGCGACGGGGGAGCTTTGGCGATTGTGTTTCAACTTGAAATGGCCCAGTATGACATAATTATGTCAGTGCAGACTTACTGCTGCAGTTTTCTCAGATGCAGATGGTTTTAGCTATTGGACAGTTTGCTAGGAGCTTGGCTGTATTGCATTTGTTTTTAAGTTTAACTCGGGCCACACACATGCTCCTAATGTCCCTGCACGTACACAAGCACACAAACAAACACACACACCTGGAACACATCTGCAGTAAAGCTGGTCGAAGCCAGGAGAAAGAGCTTATCCCCATTACACATTCTTCCTGAGGGCAGCAGTGGACAGCTGGCACGCGTACTGTACTAGTGCACGTGAACACACATGCACACGCAATAGCCACATGTACATAGTAGGTAAATAATGCGGTCAGCACATGCACGCTCACACTGTGCACACTTTTTGTTCTGGTAATCCAGATGAAAACAAAGGCCATAAATAATCACACATGCACACACATACACAGGTATACAGATGAAGTAGGTTTACCACATGGTAAAGCTGTCCAGTTGGTGGGTAGCTGGCTTCAGAAGACACCCACTGGAGCATGACTTGGAGAGTCACTTCCATCCTGAAGGGGACTTGGTCTGAGCAGATGTGCATCTCAGGGGCATATTCTCAAATCCTATTCAACTGTAGCACCCACGAAAATGAAGAAGCTTAGTCCTCCCACTTTAATCTGCTTTCAGATTCTATTGTCATTTTCATTCTTTTCTTGGCTACCACAATCACGACAAGTTACCAGTGAATAAGAGTAAATAAACTGTTAACTTCTAACAAGTAGTTTCTAAATAACGACCAAATGGTAGAGTCAATTTAGCTTTCAAAAACATGAATTTCTTTTAAACAACAAAAGAGCTTGGCTTTGTTAAAAAGATGCTTTTAAATATCTGGATTTCACATTTAACATAGAAATAATACTTGATTTATTACACAGACAGTGTTCTGTCAGGTGCTTGAAGTGATACTGAAAACTCGCCGAGAAGACACAAGACACATCCAGTGTAGCTGCAGAGTGGTCTTACTGTATGTGGAAGTGTAAGACACCTTGTTCTTGGAAACATTCCTCAGAGATTTTGGTCCATGTTGGCATGATGACATCACACAGTGTTTATAGATTTGTGAGCTCAACATTCATGACCCAAAGGTGCCTTCATGGATTGGCTGTGGAGGCCATTCCATGAAGCACCAAATCACAACAGTCACATCAAGGTGCTTTATACTGTAAAGCCCCTACAATAATAGAATGTCACTGGCTGATTATGTATTTGCATTACCAAGTAGTTTAGTTGTCAATGAGTGTAACTGTAGAGAGTTACACACCTTGTGAAACTAAAATCAGTCCTCCATCAGACTCCAAGTAACCCTTCGAACTTGCTGAACTTACTATAGCAAATATGTTTTCAAATAACATCCCAATGTTAAAATCTTTGTAATATTAATATTAATAATATGCATAAAACCACACCGTTAACTAGACCAGTGGTCTAATTCTTTTAAAGTTTTCACCTTGCATTTGACTTCAACATCCTAACACATCGATCTAAAAAAAAGCATAAAGTACACGCACGCACGCACTAGTACTGTTTTCACCCATGAGTCTGTTTGTGTGTGTTCGTCATGGCGAAATGTGGTCAAGGAAGCCTACGCATCTACCCGGAACTCCTACAAAGCCAGGTTTGAGTGCTCTGACTAGTGTTTATTTGTCTTTCCGTTGACTTTCTTCCCCCAGTTAGATTAGTATCACGCTTGTAGAAACTACACTTTTACATGTGTGTAGCAGAAATTAAAATCAACCCCCAGCTTGAGGGTGGTTGTGAACTGACCCCTGAGCAGATCCCTACACCAGCTGGAATGCCGGTGGGTTCTGTAATGACACCTATCTTCTAACTTGGCTTTCCATTTTGGTCTCAGTTGCACTAATGTTTAGATTTGTTACTCCAGCTTGCACAGTTGTTTTCATGTTGACAAAATCTGTCCACAGACAAAAATATAACAACCATCCAAGGGATCAAACCTGTCTTTGCAGTAGCTCCTGCTGCAGTAGGTGTCTCCAGAATCACATTTTGCCATAGTGACACATACACACACACAGATGGGGAGACTCCCAAGGTGAGAACAATGCCAGCTGTGCCATCACGGCTGCTAATCAAGGACTGATCTCGGATTCAGAGGTATGTAGGAACTAGTTGCATTAACTACTTGTGCTGCCATCATTAATCGGAAGTTATTTCATCAGCTCTTAGTGACTTGTAGACATTTTAGTATCTTATAGCCTGTAAAGTCTGACATAAACTGAGAGATTTATATCTTTAGATCTCTTTTTTTCTGTTTCCTTCACACTTAAGGATATTAAATTCACACTAGGGACATTAAATTTATCACTTCAGTGCCTCAGTTAATGGTTGCCAGAGATGGTGCCGTTTACTGACCCATGTTGGTGCTTGAGCATGGGGCCTAGTTGATGTTTGCCAGGGAGGTAAACAACATTTCAGCCATACTGTTTCTTTGACGCCAGCCTTTTTAGCATCATTCACCACCACTGGTGGCAGCCATCTTAGCAGGCTGGAATCCAAGCCCCCTCCGGAGAGTATAGTCTTTTCCTGAACATGAGCCGGGGATTTGGTTTCACTAACAAAGCCATTTTCACAGTTTGTTGTGGTGCACATGAATATTCATGCGCTATTGCTTAGCTCAGTGTGTCCTCCATAAAAAACACTATGTTTATCCCCCCTCCTCCTATCTGTGTTGCATTGTTTCAGTTACAGCGGTTAGGCTGGTGGTTATACATGTGAAAGGGTAAAAGCATTTGGGTTTTAGTTTTCTATTATTATTATTATTTTGCTTATTTTTCTAAGCTAGAAGAGGAAATGTCCCAGTGGTTGATGGTGAGCATCATATACATTTTTTGCTGGTTTAGTTGTATTTTAAGAGATAGAAACAATTGTCTTCCAAAATTATGAACAGAGGTCTCACATCCCATAACTTGAACAGCTTTGATCTCGATGTGTTTTCATATAGTCATTTACTTCTCATTTCAGCACTTTCACTCTACCTAGCGACCATTTCTATTAATATAATACATGAAATATCCGCCTGTTTGTTTGTTTGTTTGTTTGTTTGTCTGTGAACTCATCCCACACAGTCAGGAGTTGAGCAACTAGTTTTGGCAAACAGGTACATCTCAGGCCCCTGAAGGTTCCTATCTATATCAGATATTGTGATGTCATCTTGATGCCCCCCTTAAAAAACACCTTATACAGCAAAAGCATTGTATAATTTTCATTTTACAAAAACATGTAATTTATATCCACAAAACTTGAATATTGAGATATATATGGTGCCATCACGTTGCCTGGTAACCACCTAACAAGTACTAAAATGGCATTTATATAGTAGAGCAGGGCCTGAGCATTGCAGGGGACACACAAAAATAGGCTAATTACTATACTTAATCACATTGAGAAAATGTGATTAAGTATATCAGTTTGCCAACAGCACCAACAGACCAGACAGTGCTGCAGCACGGGCATGTACTAGTCAAGAGGAAATTTGCAGGAGCATTTTACTTTTTCAATTTTGGTTGTTTTCTAAATACGTTTTGAGACCTTAACCTGGACAAAATGATTGGACTCTATTGTTACACTGTTTGCATATGTCTGCTAAATTTCTTATATGACTGGAACAATCTAAATCTTGATTGAAGGCTATTAAATATAACTGTTTGATGCTTTGAAGAACACTGACACGAAATATTATTTATTAAAATAGATTTAAAATATTTTGGGTTTTCAAAGCCGAACTAAAAACCTTGACTTCTTATCTGGTTGGGGGAAACAAAAAACTGTGTCTGGCTGATGCGCCTTAAAGGCTGTGTCTCCGGTCCTCCCCTTATTTACATTATTTTGAAGGTAGTTGAGAATGCTGGTTGAAGGTGTTGAATACATTTTTCAGGCCTTTTCTTTGCAAAACATTTTTTTTATTCACCTGACAGTGTTGAGAAAGGCAACACAGCCTGAATCAGTGACCTTGTATGTTTATCCACTCTATAAATGAATAATGAACAAAAGGCATTTGTGTGCACCACTTTATAACCCACATTCTGCAATAATGCCATCAGTGTTAGGACATCTTCAGGACGTTACGCAAACAAAATAGTGGTAATATCAGTAATATGCTTTTTTAAATCATCAACTTCCTCTTTTACACCTGCTTTTAAGAAAGGTGTTGTTCAATGAAAATGTGTTATCCTGACAGAACTCAACACATTAACCTTTGCAGTAATAAAACTATGTGTTTAGTTAAGAGTCCTTTTTTATCAGCTGGTCGATATAATGCTTTAAGGGTTTGTTCTGTTTGAAACCGTTATTCATTTTTTTTTAGATTACTTAACACATTGTCTCATTTGAACTTCTTAAGTCAGGAGTGTCCAACTCCAGGCCTTAACGGCCGGTGTCCTGCAGGTTTTAGATATGACCCTGGGTCAACACACCTGAATCAAATGATTGATTCATTAGCAGGCCTCTGGAGAACTTGTTGAGGAGGTCATTTAGCCATTTAAATCAGCTGTGTTGGATCAAGGACACATCTAAAACCTGCAGGACACCGGCTGTTAAGGCCTGGAGTTGGACACCCCTGACTTAAGTGTTTCTTTAGCATTTATTGAGGAGGAGAAAACTCGTTAGTCAGTATTCTGTTGCTTTTTTTGGGGGGGTGGGGGGTTTGTGCTTATGTTTGGACTGAGAGTCTGTGTCCAGCAGTGTTGGTCAAGTTACTTAAAAATTAATTACTAATTACTGATTACTTCTCCAAGAAAGTAATCCCATTACTTTACTTTATATGATGGATTATGCAGAAAATGGAACTTCAGTACTTATTTTCAAAAGTAATTAGTTACTTAGTTACTTTATAAAAACATGATACACAACCTGAATACGTTATAAAGCAATAGACCCTTTAGCCCAATTCCATTTTCTGCATAATCCATCATATAAAATTGAATCAAATTAAAAAGTTTCTTTTAAATTTTTTTTTATTAGTTTTAATGTTTTAACGTTATGCACATTGCATCACGCAAAAATTAAATTATATGCAACATTCTCTGACTGGAAGAAATTTGTATAACACTTAAACTAATTTTCTTCATATTCCAGCATATAAAATAAAATAATGTTTCGTGTTTACACACACTCTTTCAAATAGATGCAAGTAAAACACAGCAAAATTAAATACAATCAAAGATTGAGCAGCACTGCGTCCTGCGTCCTGTTTTCACCTGTTTAGCAGGAGTAAGGCTGGTGGAGGTTTGCCCGGTGCCACAGCAGTAATGTCAGTGGGGGGATCTGGGATTTTTTCTGTGAATTTCACATTCCCGTGGCAGCGTGCTACGTGCTTGCTCAGATTTGAATTTTCACTATAGAAAGAACTTACTTGAAAAAAGTAATTGGATTACAGTAACGTGTTACTTTTAACACGTTATTGCCCATCTCTGGTGGCCAGGCCAACGACCCAGTCTCACAGCCATGCAATAATTTATCAGCTCCACGACTGTATATGTAAGGCTCTAACGTAAAAGTAAAGACAACATTGTTATGTTCAGATTATTATTATTAATTAGTACGTGCAATTTTGCTATAATGTTGCACAACTGGGCCCATGACCACAACTAAGACATAGAAACAGACAGTAAATTTAGACATAGATTTAGGCCCATTTTTTACTTGATTTATTTTGATTGTGTGAATTATACGGTAACAATTGCAAAGCAATAAACTGACCGTTTGACCAATGCTGTTTGTTTTTGCTTTGTTTTTGCTTTCTTTTTTTTCCTCTCATGGCTTTGTGTGGTGACACAGTTTAAAAGGCATGACGTCTTGATAGATTTATAATTATTCCAGAACATATTCCATTAACACGTTAAGACTTTCGGATGATGTTTCTTCCTCCCGTGTACTCTTTCTCACTCACCTCTCCTGTTAGCTATCTAGCTCTGCATTACCTTCAGCTGTTTTAGTCGGGGGATTAACATAGCATTAACAGCTTACACCGTTTTCCTCTGTTGGTCTCCTACTCTGTTATCCCCCCTTCTCCCCAAACCTTTTACTTTTTCTGAGTTAAAATGGAGGATTTGATTTTTTTTTAATGCAACATCAGAGCAAAGCCAAAATGAAGATGCCAGTTACATTAAGAGATATTCCACAGGGGGCTGGAGGCAAAGCGCACTGCTTTGACTAAGAAACAGTGAGGCACTGCAAGGCGCCCCCAGAGGACCAGCCTAGCGTCTGATGTTGATTTAACTGCAGAATGCTGGTTATTCCCGCACGCCACCAAATCTAGTTATAACTGTGCTGAATTAATTTGGCAGGCCTCTAAAGAGAACCAAACTGACAGAGGAAGTGAAAAAATACATTTTCTTCTTTTATTTTCGGATTTACGTAGAAGAGTAAAGAAAAAAGCTTGAGTTTGTTGCAATCCAATTTGAGCTCAAGAAGTGTACACATGTTAAGCAAAGTAGTAGACTTACATGCCATCGGTCCTTTAACAAATTACTCTTTTTAAGTGATCCAAAGTGTAGCCTTGTCCGGCCCGCAGCAAGGTAGACCAACCTGGACTTTAAACTCCACGCTGCATATTAATGAGAAACAATTAGCATTTTTTGATTAAATGTGCACCGAAACTAAACCTTATTTTCCTACTGTTGTTAATAATACTTAGATGAATGCTAATGCCTTGCATAATATTAGCAAAGAAAGGGACAGTTATACTGTCCATTGATTTTACTGTTTATACCCATGACAGGCTTTGCAGTACCTGCTGTGTTCTCATATGCAGACCTGCTGTAGGTATTTATATCTAGTTTGTTTTATGATTCTTTTGTACATTTGTAGGGCCAGCAGGTAAGCAGCTGTAAGACTGTTAAAGGAGCAGCTTAAGAATAGTGCAGATTAGGTCAAAGCCTGCAGGGAGAGGCATGTGTTGCCATCAGATGCTTAATACTGTTACTGGAAATGTGCTTCACTTTTCTCCATGACAAATTGTTGGATTATTTTTGTTCTCTGGATTCAGTACAACTTTTGCCTGTGGCGCTATACTTCTCCCTATCCGCCCTGTCCTTTAAGGCTGCTTGCGCGTGCGTAACGCATATTTTTTCAGCCTGTTTCCATCCGTGAACTGCAGCACGAGTTGTGTTTAATTGCATAGATGCATAGTGGGTAGAGATCCCTCGGGCCAAGCCTGCACGCATGGCCGCCCAGAGAAGACATCTGCCCCACCAACCACCTCGATGCCACCTAACGCTCATCCATCCCCTCCTCTTCAGCTGCACAGAGAGCTCTTGTGAACTGACATTACATGTGTAAGAGTTCCCCACAGAGTCCCACTTCATTGCCACTTTCACACTCGAGGCAAACACTTTATACACATGTGTGCATTACTCAATGAGGTTTTGTATTGATCAAGTGCAGTTACAAGGTGTAATTAATGGCGTTCAGTTGTTAACCACTTTCATGCCATTACAATAACCCTTGTTTTATATGATGATATTGTCGTCTTGTGTGGAGGGAGCAGAAAACAATGGGTAACTTATTGGAATGGATAAGCTGCCACATCTAGTTATTTGTACCAAAATACATTTGTACCTGTAATGTGGTAATTAAAGTCACAATAGAAGTGTGTGCATGCAAACAGAGGTGCACACAAACCTTCTTATAAAAAACTATTGAATTACATGCTTATTAGGTGTTCCTCTACAAAAATCCAAGTACGTATTAATGAATAAATAATGGATCAACAGAACCACCTGTTTCTCCTCCTGCAGGTGCTGAGTGTTATAGTTTAATAAAACTACATTTAAAAATAAACAAATTCTAACTCGAGATGACCCCAGTTTCACTTACAAAACTAAAATAAGTCTAACCCTAATAAACAAGTAATGCAGTAACTGCACACTTTGTTAGGTACACCTTATTAGTATTATTATTTATCCTTCAGAGCGGCCTTACTTCTTTGTGGCATTGATTCAACAAGGTTTTTCAAGATTTTGGTTCATATTGACATGATAGCATCACTCGGTTGTTGCTGATTTGTTGGGTTCACATCCATGATGCAAATTTCCCACTGGAATGTGCTCGAATTTTAGCATTTGCATGTTGTGTTCAAAGATGCTCTTCTGCGTGTTGTACTAATTGGTTATTTGAGTTACTGTTGTCTTTCTGGCCATTCTCATCTGACCTCTGGTACCAAGAAGACATTTTTACCCAGAGAACTGCCGCTCAATGGATATTTTCTCCTTTTCAGACCATTCTCTGTAAGCCCTAGAGATAGTTATGTGGGAAAATACTAGATCAGCAGTTTCTAAAAAAGCCAGACCAGCTTGTCCGGCATCAACAAAAATGCCACGTTCACCTTTCTACCTCATTGTGATGCCCAGTTTGAACTTTAGCAGGTCATCTTTACCGTATCTACATGCCATGTGCCATGTGAGCTGCTGCCATGTGTTTGGCATTATTTGCATGGTGGTGCTGGAACTGTTGGATAGCAGAAGTACACATTCACTATAGAAGAACTAAGCGAGCCGGTAGGAAAAAACAGGACAGGAAGAGACAGGTCAATCTGGTTAGCACGAACTGACCTCACTAAATAAGAGGCAATCTTAAGTGACTCCACCCATCCTGCATCTCACATGTTCAACCTCTAGGAAACACTACAGGCCCATTCAAACCAGTACCAACAGACTCAGAAACTGTTTCTTTCCACAAAACATCATGATACTGAACACACACACACATACCATACCAAAACTCACATACAGCAACACACACTCACGCATAAACATGCACATCACCACCACACAAGAAAAGTGCAGTGCTTCAGAGCAACTTTGCATATCTGTATAACGGTATGGTTAGTATTTTTAGATCTGTTCTTATTTTTAGCTATTTATTTGTTTGTATGGTTATTTATTCTAAATAACCATAAAAAGGAGGGCAGAGTGTCCTAAAATTAGTTCCCAAGTATTCTTGGGCAGGCTTTGCTCTATTTGGGGGACAAAGTCTATGTGTGGGTAACCCTCTTATTGAAACTTAGTCACTGCCACAGCAGGGGTCAGAGGTCAGCAGCCCTTGTAGTCCTTGACAAGCAGAAGCTGATTGGTCTTGTTTCCCTGAGGAAAGTTGAATGCCACAAACAAAGCATCCCTTGAGAAAACAAATTGGCCACCAAATGACTCCTGTCATTTTGAACACTCCTTATAAGCCCAAATCACTGGTTGAACCTTTATGGACACCAGGTTCCCTGATCTGAAGGGCCATTCCAGTACTGCACAAGAACTGAAGTGAGATTCATTTATCATTCAGGACTGAGTGGAGGGTTTTAAGATATGCAATATTTGTGTGTTGTGTGTGTGTGTGCGTTAGAGTTTGAAAACATGGCATGAAATGAAACATCTGTCTCTGTCCCTGCATTGCTCCAGGCCCTAAAGAGACGTTTATAGCAAACAGCAAAGTAACAGTTTTGTTTGTCTTGTAAGTTACAAGAATCACACGATAAAGTCATTACTTCAAGGCAGCCCCCACCCCCATCTTGTCAAAAACTACATGGTATCCCTGTAAGCACACTTGTACTTTATGGCATATACAGGGAATAAACCGCAATCACAACACCGACAGGAATAGATTCCAGATTCATTATGACAAGATGAAGCCACATGCTTCCCCCCCCCCCCACCCTCCCCTTCTACATCTTCGTGCTCAAATAGTAAGTCAATTTGTTGGCTTTGTCAGTCCCAGGGGACCTTTTTCAATGTGTCACATAAGCATTAATTGCCATAGACATATGAAACTGCACCCCTCTCCTCGCTTCTCTAGCGCTCGACAACCCCCTCCCCAGCGGCAATGACACTAAGTGCACCCCTGTGTTCCTCTCTGCATGGCTCCTCTGAGGATGTATTCTAAACAGGCTTTGACAAGGTAACTTACATTATAGAGCATGGTGATAGGTTCCTTCCCTGCTCGACAAGAAAGACATTTTGTCACTAAACAACTTGGGAAGTGAAAGTCTCCTTGTATAATCTTGTGGAGTTTCTTATATTACAGGGAAACTGAAAGATGGAGCGATAATACGGAAGGTCAAGAAAAGTTTCGGGCTTAGGAAAATAGCCTAAAGTGAAAGGACGTGCGTACGCTCAAGCCTGGGGCTGGAGACATGAGAGAGGGGTTTTTGGACTGGCAGTGAAAGAATCATGTACTCAAGCCATCATCACAAGACAGAAGACTTTCTTCACCTTTTAATTAAACATGGAGGAAACAGAGTGGCGCCAGAGGCCCAATGCCCTTAATCAAGCATTGTAAGGTCAATGGAGAATGTTGGACTACCGCAAAAATGGAGTCTGTCAAGACGGTAGACAAAGTGATAATGAATGAGTGAGGGTGGAATGTACGGGGCTTTTAAGAGCTCGGATTACTGCGGGTTGCTTGTAGAAACCACTGCATCTAGCTAACATCAGGGACGGGGTGGAGAAACCAAGATGCAGAGTAACAAGCTGCATATTTAAGTAAACGGGGTGGAGAAAAATAGTCTAAAGGTTTCATTTAGGTTTCATAAAAAGAGGTTTTCCAAAGATACAGGTGGCATTAATGATAATTGCAAGGAGAGTTTTGTTTCCACTGTTTCTCTAGAGCAGTCCAAGTGTCATTAACTCTGGGCTAACAGAGCAAAGCATCGTTGTAAACAAGGCAGAAGTAATTTCTCTGTATAAAATAAAAGCGAAAAAGCAAACTCTCAGATAAAACATAGCAAGTTGGTGTTCCAGAAAAGGCACGCGGCCCTGAGCGTGTGTAATTGTACGTATATGTGTGGGAGGGGTCTGCTGTGATTTATCGCCATTGCAGGGCTCAGCAACAAGTCAGCTGTTAGTATTTTGACCAGGTGGCCGGGGACAAAAAGGGCAATCCCCCCCTCCAGAATAAGCTGGGACTCAAACTGTGCGTGTATTGTGCGTTTGCATGCAAATCTGTCCAATTTAGCCGTCTCCACAAGGACACGTGGAATCAAGCTGCTCTTCCGCAGCCTTCAGCGACAATTGCACCGCAGCGCTGTGCATACGTAGAGAACGGCATGCAGTGGCCGTTTCTTCTAAATGTGTCAACAGGATGCCGCTCTCACACTGTGCCTCCCAGAAGATTGATAATGAACGATTGGCTCATTAACAGAGACTATTAGCCATGTCCACATGTGCTGTCCCATGAGTGGGTAGAACACTCGCTGAATGGACACACTACAATATGAAGACTAATTGCCTTTGAAGACTGAGTCTGTATTTTCTCCTCTAATTCTCCTAGGGCCCAGAAGTGGACCTTAAGTTGGCAATAATTGCTGCAATTTTCAGTATCATTTACTCATTTCCAGAATGACATGAGCATTTGAGGACTTCTTCACTCACACCGTGACAGGCCGCAGCTTCCCTGTGAATAAGTCTAGAGAACAGTGACTATGGTTCTCTGTCTCAGCTTGAGATCTACAACACACCAAAAGAATTGTGCTGTTTTCAGAGGGCTTCTCTTGTCTTTATTAGATTTTGGGCTTTTCATAATTTATTTGAACTGTTTGTACAGCTATGACTTTAGAATTTTCTCAAATCCATACGGAGTCAAAAGTGTACTAACATTTGTTTAAATGTCGCTTAGCAAGTTGTATCTCTGCAGGAAGCTATTGGTAGTTATCAACAAGCTTCTGGTGTAAGTCCCGGTTCAGACCAGGCTTTTAAGTATAGTCTACAAACTTTTGGGGCTTTGTGAAGACCATTCCAGAAGCTTATTGTTAGCCTGCTAAGTGAATTCTCATAGTCGCTCAATGCATTGTCCAATAGCTACTGAAATAAACACAAAAAAGGCTGAACTAGGCATTGCTCACAGACCCTGTTGGAGGTTCTTATCATATGATTATTGAATGTAGGCCTATTGAGACCTGTATCATGTTTCATATTAAGCGCTCTATGAAAACAAAGCACCAGTGTGGGAGGCTCCGAAGTCTCCAGAGTTTTACCAGCAGCCCCATGCGTTACCTTGATTACTATCATTTACTAGCATATCACTTTCACTTTCTTCCACCATGCTGCATTACCTTGTCACCAATCTCACATCAAATTTTACCTGGAACACCGTGCGTGACCTTGATGTTTTCCAAGAAGGCCAAAACTTATTTTGTGTTTGTGTTAATTTCGGTCCATTTGACAACCTACTCACCTGACCTCTAGGAGTCAGAAAGCGAAACGCTGACACATGAGGAGCACTAAGAGATTAGAAAGAACAACAGAGAAGGAAAAAACAAAACAAAAACAGGATTGCTGTGCTACATGTTTTGTTTGTGGGTAGCCACTATTGCCATAACAACATATGGCCACCAAGCTGTAGATTCACTGAGCTCAGTTGTGCATTTGTTTGGGCAATATTCCCTCAAATGACATTGGCAGGTTTATTGTGTGAGGAATTAACCAATTTGTAAAGCTGAAAATCAGGCTGTTGCACAGTTGTTTGCAGTGATGTATCGGTGCAGAATCAGTTTGAGAGATTTGAACAGGTGCTCTGTGCTGGAATGTTTCATTCTGGACTATGCTGGGGCAAGATGGAATAGCTTTATTATGAACACACATGCACATAATTTCAAGTTAAGGGAAGATTTATACCCACTGCTCCAGTGTGACAGTAACAACAAGAAGGATAGGATATTACAAAATATTACCTCAGTGGGAAGAATTT
This sequence comes from Pundamilia nyererei, assembly GCF_000239375.1. Classification (NCBI taxonomy): domain Eukaryota; kingdom Metazoa; phylum Chordata; class Actinopteri; order Cichliformes; family Cichlidae; genus Pundamilia; species Pundamilia nyererei. The sequence continues at coordinate 187,584 of NW_005187527.1, forward strand.
TGTGAGATTTCTTACTTAGAGTTAAAAGCAGCCATAATAATTTGACTACCTAAGCAGGAAATGCTTCGATTTTTATATGAAAAGATTATAAATTCTCAGGTTTAAGACTACATAGTCCTTTGTGTCTGCACATTCAAACGATACAACAGGCATTCAGTGTCCAACATTAACCCACTAGTTGGCTAAAATTGCTGAGTAAATGTTTGTGGCATGTGCTTGGTCTGGTTTACTGTTAGCTGAAAAGACTCCAAATGTGGATAGGTTGTTTTTTTTAAATGGGTTTTGTCCCCTTTATGACAGTGTTCACTCTCAGAAAAATGGAGAGAGAGTCTGTAACCATAATAGCACAGAAGCTGTACAAAAAGAAAAACTTATGAACTTATTTCATTAGTAATACATCAAATATTATGGCTGTCATCATTACTGTTAGGCAATATACTGACACCCCTAAGCATTGAAATTTGTCCACTGTGATCATCTGACAGGAAGGCTGTTCACATAACAAGAGATAAGCTTGTCTAAATTCTGGGTTTTCAACTTTTCTGACCGAGTCTGACACACATTCAAGTGCTTTATTGCGTTTTCCCCCAAAACAAGGTACAATGCTGTCTGGTTATAAACAAATGGCACAATATTTGCATGACTTCAGCATTACTTCCACTAAATTCCTGTGTACACTGTGATTATCATGATTGTCCCTGACATAGAAAACATTTAAAAGTGTCATTACCAGCATCTACTCAGACTTTTAGCTTTGAATTCAACATGATTCCATATTACCTCAATGATTCTTAATAAAGCTAATGTATAAGTCACATAAAACATGTATTTTCATCACTAAAGGTGTGCTCGATTGATGCATTTTGTTTTTTATTATTTCATATTTTTGGCCAGTGAGTCAAAAACCGTCACACTCCTTCAGTATGTCCCAAGGAAAACGCTTCATGAGTTCAGAATTTGGAGTGTAATTTTGAGCTATAATGGTGATTAATTCCAGGAAGGACTTCCTGGAAGAGTATAATTTTATCGCCATACACAAATCATTATTGCATTTTGTCCTTTTTTGGCTTTAGATTAGTTTCAACACAGCATATTCTTACCTTTTAATCTTGGAAACCACTCCCCTGTTCAAAGCTTAATAAGTATATCTTCGATATAAAAATTGTACTACCGTTTATTGCAGTTAGAAACAGCTAGACAGAAGTTATATTGTATGGCCCTCCCCTTCCACCTGAAAGCATGAAGGAGAACTTTTGACCATGTAATTTATTTGTTTGTTAAATTTCAAGAGATAAAGAGAGATTTAAAGAGCCTCTCTTTTATTCCAGAGCAATCTTAAAGCTAAACTTTCTAAACCTATTAGTGCTAGAAACGTATACATACCTTTGTTGGTAGTGAATCATCTCTTCTTCATTTGTCCAGGATCCATGGGCACACTTTGTGTTTAAATTCATAAACAGTCCTGTACTTGCGTATAAGGAAAATATGCTGCATCCTGATATTCTCTTTAGACCCTTACATTCTGCTTCCCAGTTACTCTTGACCATCCCACGGACCATGCTGTTGCACTTATTGCACCGAGACCCTGGCCTAATTTCCCATGTGGCCTCAGAAATGCATCAACTGTTCAGTTGAAGATGTACATTTCCATCAAGCGTTTGGCAGCTGCTGATCTACATGACTGTGGGTGGAATACAGTTTGTTGTTGTGTTACTGTATTTTATGTAAGTAGTCTGAATATGTGTAGAGAGAGTCCAGGAACCCTGTTTTTCTTTTTCTCTCATTTTTCAATTGTAAAGCATTTACATAAATCCAATTTAGTTACTTATGGTAGCTTTACAGAAGGCTCTTTTTGAATCCACAAGTTGTCACTGGAACCCAGACAACTCGATGGAGAGGAAGCTACCCAGATCAGATCATCTTTAAAACGTATGTGTGGTTATGGATGACTGTTCTCGAGCAACCCTCGCTACCCCCACCCTCCTATCTCGGTCCCAAGAAAATAAAGTGTAGAAAACCGGACTCGTGCTTGCTTCTCTCTCCCCCTCTCTTTTTCTTCTTCTCGTAAAGTGACAGGTATGATGAATAACAAGTCATGTCTTGCCAGTATGATATCAAGTCTTTAGAGAAAAAAGGGCATTTCCCTCTTTTCTTGTCGGGAAATGACTAAGAGTTAGAAAAGGCAATTCTGATTTTCTGTCCAAATTCCCAGTGACGGTTTGGACACATGAAAAGACATCTTGCTGCGTGAGTGCAGGAGTGAGACGAGACCTTGTCGTCTTGAAGCCCCCCTGTGGTAATTTATGATGTCCGTTCCGGGCCTGTCATTACCTCTCCACCAACGCTTTCTTCCCCCGTCCATGAAGAGAGACGCGAGATAATTAATGCGTTTGTGAGTCCTCGCACTTCTCTGACACACTTGACTCTGTTTAATAAATGATGTCCCATATTTTCCCATTCATTATAATGTCATTAAGACATATTAATTCCCCCCGCTGCTTTAACCTTTTAGCCCGTGTTACCGCACTAGCCCCTCTCTATGGATAGCCCCAGTTCCTTGTTCTACAGCGCTTTCATGTTGTACCATTTAAATTACATTGTCCTCCATGGGCTGTTATACAATAAGCCCATTTAGAAATAAACGAGGACAACACTTGGTGGCAAAGGCGAGCGCGCACACGGAACGAGAGTATTTTCAGACGCTTTACGGTGTGGATAAAAGTCAAACTTCAGAGAACGTGTTAAGCACATTCAGCCTGCAGGTATAAGGAGTGACTTCTCGAGAAGGAAAAGAAGCAGCGACAGTCTGTTGACCCAATTTGGAGCCCACACTTTCATGGCGCAGATGCAAGAGATGCTCTTTTTAAACACTAAAATGTACGGTGTTACAGTGCCGGTGGCGACACTGGGTCTGGTGGTTATGAAAAACATGCAGATTTGTGATTCATTGCCTTGGATGAGGATGAGGATGAGTCTCTAGTTTAAAAAAAAAGTAATTTTAAAGAGTAATTTATTACCACTTACAGATTCAGCCCAGTCAGTCTGGTTGTACATGCAGTAGAGCAGATCTGTTCATTTCCCCACAGTGATAAATGTCCTTTTTGAGATTCTCTTTTGGACTGCCTTGCCACACAGAAGGAAGCCGTGGACCATCCGCTGGCCCGGCGACTTGCAGTGCGTGCAGCAGCACCTTGCACGCACTCGCAGCGACGATAGTGTGGGGAAACCTAAAAAGCGGTACGGTCGCTAGACAAGAAAGAGGTGGAGAGCTGAGAGTTTGTGTGTAGCTGCCTCATGCCCTTGAATTGGCCTGGGACCACCAATGCTTGACTCATTTAACTGCTCATTTATAACAGGTGGGCAGCATTAAACACTGCAGGTCCAAAGTCTGATCTCCCATTCCCTATTCATGCCTTAATCATAGCCGACTAAAAACCTAATCTGTCTCCAGATCAGTGGCCAGGGACCCATTTTATCTAGCCCCGCTAAACATATTGTGCAAAAGCCCATTTGCTGTAAATTGCAGCTATTAATCGTCAACTCAAACGGGCACCTGCACGGAATTTGGACATAGGAATTCATGGAAAGTTGGCCAGGCATGGTTATAAAGCATTTACTGCTGAAGGAGGCTGGTGCAGTTCGTTTAAAAAAAACAAAACAAGGAAAAAACACAGTTTGCCCATGACTCTTCAGCTTCATAAGGTGGCAATAAACAATTAATCATCCATCTGAGACCGTGTATAGCCAGAGGCAAAACATTCCCTCAGCCGAGGCTTTTATCTCGCGCATATCTTCAACTTTTGTGCTCACGTCTCTACCCCCACGTCCCGAAACATTCTCTGCTGCACTCAAGGACTGTAGTTACTACAGCATGCAAACTCTGACAAACCAAAGTAAAGCTGGAGCCTCCTTTACCTTGAGACTGTGACATTCACAATGCTAGCCCGGTAAAAGATATTACCCGTTTTCCATCGCTGCTGCGAGGACAGAGAGAGAGGGGAAAAAAAACCTGCTCTTGGACACCTTCAATTAGAATCTAGCTATAATAGTTCTCCAACTCATAACTCATTCTGTGTTAGATATAGTGCCAAATCTCATTTTACACTGTCTGATAGAGTGGTGCGGGATTTGAATCTCATCTGTCCCCTGTGTTCTGGCTCTACCTCAGCTTTCTCCAAAGGCACTAACATGAATTTTCATTTGCAGTCTTTGCCCTAAATAGACACACTGTACGCCTTCCTTGTTGGTTTTGTTTCAGTTCCATATATCGCAGTCTAACCACGAGTGTTTTTCTGTAAGTTTCAAAGCGTTCTCTTTGAAGTTTTTCATTCTGCTTGTTTGAGGAGTTAATGGTTGAATTGATGTAATTGTTATCTCTGCACTGAGTGAAATTGCTTAAAAGTTTTAAAGGGGATGGGAAGTTGCTCAGACTGAAAGTAAAAGATTTTAGATCCACAATGTTTAGACTGTGCAAACCAGGCTGTTATCAAAATTGCTGAAAAGGTAACTTCACATACACTGCAGATTAACATTTTAAGTGGTACTTAGAGTCCATAAGATCACTTTGTGAAGTCTATCAACGAATCAACAAGCATGCTTGGCAGAAGTTGACCTAATAAAAATGTACACATCAAGTAAACTACATTTGTCTGCTTCTTGCGCCCCAGCAAACTTTAAACGCATCATTTATTCCATTGTTTTTCATTCTCCAGACACTTGTTGTACATTAGCGTTTTCTGAAATGTTTAAACTTCCCATTTCTGCAGCAAAAAGCCGTAAATGTAGGACGGCGTCGCCTGAGAAACATTAAAAGGTTTTTCTTCCTTGAATAGAAATGTGCTTTATGTTTCTCGCAATGCTTTTCACTCAGGCTTTTGACAAACTGGCATCCCTTGTGACCTAGTTTCAATAGACCCTCTTCGTCAGAGTATACATGTCACATCAAAACACCTCAGCAGCTCCAAATCTGTCTCGCTTCCTCAGAATAACCCCAGATGTCAGTTGCATTGTGCGGACTGCCAAGGTGGCATTTGGGTTCCCCTGTTTTTGGCCGTGTTCAGTAAATTTACTCCAGCCAGATTACAAAGAGGCTGTATATTACCCACTATCAGCTTGGCAGAGGTGTCTCCCTGCATTTTTATTCCCCACCGTCCATATGGGTGTGTGACGTACTATTTGGTTTAGCCCAACTATATAATCTATCTAAAGCGAACGTGCGACATACATCACCACATGTATTATTCATGGCTAATATGTTTCCAGTAAGTGACACTAAATATACTGGAGGTTGTGAAGAATGGTTTGGCAAACTGCCTCACCCTCGCCACTGTCGCCACTCGCCTCCCCTCAATCGTTAGGTTGTGTTATTTTGTGCCTGTTGCCTTGTAGACAGCTGGGCAATCCCTGGATTTTCCGTCACTCAGCAGACGTCGCAGTGTTTTTTTGCCTAAAGCGTATTAACCCAAGCGTCACCTCCCTCCTTTCCCGCTTCCACCCACCCTCCCTGTCTTCCTAACAGCGACTGCGACATCAAACTACATGTGCTGCATTCTCAAATTACATTTGACTCAGACGTGAGCGAGCCGTGGTTCCTTTTGGTATCCAGCACAAAAAGCTTTGTGCCACCCTAACCCCCCGAATGTTTCCTGTGCATGTGCCTGTATGCACACGCTGCATCCAGTTTCAGAGGATCCTTGACAGTATCACGCAGCCAATAAAAGACCACCTGTTCCAGTGTGCTAATCTAATCCGGCCTTGCACAGACTTGACGGTATTTCTTCCAGTGTCACGTTCCACAAGGGGCCCCCTCCGCCACTCTGTGGCAAAAGCCGGGCCGAGTTGTTAACAGAGCACCCCTGACACACTGTGTGACAATTTCACGCCCAGCCCGTAATCCAGCTGACACGGCTATCGACGCTCCTTTAATTGCCCTGTAGGTTTTTTGCTTTTTCGAAGATGTTGAGGAATAGAAAGCAGCGTCAAATCTGTTCCCGTGCCTCTGCTTGTCTGTCAGGCTGGCTGTCACCTTGTTATGATTAATGTATTCCCCGGCATGCACGTTTTTATTCTGGGAAAGCACACCTTTCTCCAGACGAAAGGATTGCTGTGAAGTCCTATCACGTTTTGCCTCGCTGAGAAGCCCGATATTGCACATGGCAAATACATATTTCAGAAACAACTACTTAAATTCATTTTTCAGGGTGTTGAATCAGCTTGTCTCAGTTTAATTCAGTTTTCTCTCAGGGCACTTTTGGAGCGGAGTTGAAGTGTACCAAATTGAGATATAGATTTTTCTGTCTCTTTGAGCTAGAAATAAGATCACTTGAGGAGTTTGTGAGAGGTGGGTTAGGGCTCATATGTTTTAAGTTGGAGATTGAATTTTGTCTGTCTTTTTTCACAGTCAAACATGCACATAGTAGTCGTTGAATGCACTTCATTACTAATGCGTACTTTGAAGGGAATTGAATTCTAATCCCACATAATGGCTTTCCTCAGCAAAAGAAACTTCATTTTTTGCATTAGATGCCGAACTCTAATCGCAATGTTAAATTTTGTTTTGCATCACAAGGGAATCCGCTATATTACAAAGAATCACTCTATACTATTGATTGAAGAAAGAAACAATACGAATTGTAGATATTATGTGGAAAATCTGTTGCTTTTTCTTTTTTCTTCTGGCGTTACAAAATGCACATTCCTGTATTGCCACCAACAGCCACATTGTCGCAGGTAAGTATGATCGCAAGATGGAAAATATTGTGTATGTCGGACCATTACAGCAGCATTCATTTCACATCCGCTCAGAGGGAAAAAAAAACAGCCATTTGAAATAAAGCCTGTACGGAGTGAAACAAGAAACAGAACCTCAGATGGCTTCACCTATCTCATTCTCACTGGGGGTCTTACAGGGACGACGAGCCGCTTCTCCCCCAGCCCAGTAGCAGATCAATACCAGGAATCAGGCCATTACGCTCCTTTGAAAGCGCTACGTGCACAATCGATATGTTATTATTTTTCATCTGTTGGCTGTATTTAATACCCTCATTATTTCCCCTCACTGAACAGAGAGGAAGCTATTCCCGTCCCAACTCGAATCTTTGTTTTTTTTGCAGTCTGGGATTGGTTCTCATTTACATTGTTGTGGAGGTATGTGTGGCAGTTCACTCCTTGTGCTTATTTGTGTGAGCTTTGTTTGGAGTCCTTCAGGACTGTGTGTTGTTAGCGAAAGCGCGTGGTCTCCTTAGATCTAGCTGGATGTTTTGCTTCTGCTGCGAGTACGTTCAGGAGGAACATGTGCAGTTTGCTTATTTTCATGAACTACTTTTGTCACACGTGTTATCCGGTTATTCAAATTTGCTTTATCCAACGCGTCGTGATTGCCCTTGACTGGTGAGGATGACTGACGTCCCAGAGCGGAGGTTAACCGAGAAAATGAGATTCAGCATAAACAGCTCTTTAGTGGTCTTTGCTTAATTCAGTGGATAATGTCTAATGTCCTCTTTGACATATAAATCATGATATATGCGTTACGCTGCATGTTTTTATGGGGAATCGCAGCGAGATCAAATGCGCATTAGCTCTTCTGCAATAAAGCACTTGATGTATGCCGAAGTGGCCGCGAACCAGGTGCGATCCGAAGCTCATGCATGGCACACGCTGTGTCCAAAATGTATGGGGCGAATTAACTGGTAATACTCATTTTAATATAAATGAGCTCGCTCATAATGATGTGAAGGTCTCCTCAACGCAGCAGGAGCGTGGCGTGGGGAGAGAGAACGGAAGGGCCCAGTTACCAAATGACAGTTTGGTGATAAATCATCTGTAATTAAACACTTTAGAAATATACGGACCACATCAGAGGGTGTGTGTATGTGGTGGTGGTGGTGGGGGGTATTAGATGGTAGGTGGCCGCATAGCCGCATACATGGTGGCGTGTTAATGAACAACAAAGGAGGCGATTGGAGGAGTTGTGCTGTTGAGTCTTTGTGATCAGATAGCCTGGAGCTAAGCCTTTGTGTTCATTAGTCAGAAGCTTGTTCTGATTCATCTCCGCCGTTGTACCTGTTAAAACATCTTTTCTACATCTTTAAAATTTGACTGTGCCCAAGCCTGGCCTTTACCGTGTTTCTTACTCCTGGATAAAGATTAATTGCTCGTGATCCAAGTCGTCAAGCAGAAGCTGCAGCGGGCGTAATAGACTCAGAGGAGAATGGCTTTCTCTATATGGGGGTGGAGGGAGCTTCAGGCTCCTATTATCTTGTCCTTCTTGTTCTTGGTGCGGGAAATTTAATTCTTTACCGTGCTTGTTATTTTCCACCGGTTTGGAGAACAAGCCTTCAATGTCAAGTTGCGGTGCGGACGAAGGCTGAACATGGAACGCTATCACAAAGTAGCAATTGAAGTGGAGGCCGTAGACTGGCTTATTGGGAAAGAGTATAAATCAGAGAGGACAAGTGACAGAGATTAATGCCAGCCAACCCCACAAAATAACCCCTCCAACCCACTCCAGCTTCACCCTACAACAACTTCCTGATAAAGCCACCAATGTGACACTACGCAAGGTACAATAATAGAAATGCATTACTCAAAAGCCCTTTGAGACATGTAGATAGGAGAACAGTGCCAAAGGAGAGACGTAGAAGACTACCTGGGCAAAAAATTATTTTCATGTCCTTCATAGGACAAATGGTTTCTTCAGACAGTACGAATGAGTTGAGAGGGTTTATGGCCCCTATCACAGTCACTCTCAGAGCAGATGTTCATTATGTGGTCATATTTATGATGTCCCACAGTAGAGGCTAATTTCTTTGATATATTTTTAAGTATCTGAGGTAGTTAAGCTTTTGCTGCATTCTTCTAAAGGGTCAGTCATTCTGTATTAGACTTTATTCCCTCGACTTTATTCAGATTTAATTAAAAGGGTTTAAATAACACTACTCTTTGATGTCCCCACTGTGATCAACAAGTATTTATTATAGGATTTGTTATGTAGTTTGATTCTGATGTTTTGCTTCTGGTCATAGGACCTTTCAGATCTCATTTAAAGCACCAACATGCCTTCATCTCTAATTTTTATGTTGATTTTTTTGTTTTTTAATGTGCGATTAACACATTTTCCACTTCTGGAGATAGATTTAGTCAAAAGCTTATTGCTTACTGCCTAATAAAAATGCAAGGTATAGTTGAAGTTCTCTATTCTACTCATTGCTTTTGTGATTCAGCTTCAAAGTCTCTGCAGCTCCATTTAAAAAAAAAAAATCATTCCCATGAGTGACTATCTGATTTTCCTGTGATTGATTTGGAGCAGAACAGGCTAATATGGTTTGGAAAATTTAAAAACAAAGAAACTGTAAATCAATTCAACTCTTTACCATTTAAAATTAAGCGTAAATACAGCATGTTGACAAATGTTACATTTTATGGTTTACTTTGAAAAATATCAACTGAGAAAACCAGTTGCTGTAGTTTTTTGAAAGCAAAGTGTCACGTCAGTTTGCCTCATGTACAATAAGCTATTAAAGGTGGAAAAGTAAGTGCCTCCTTTATTGTATTTTTAACTTTATAAAGCTCCAATATTTTCACCTCGGATTTGCACCATTCAGTTATTCTTTCTCCAGAATGTTGTTTAGCATTACATTGCTAACATAAGTGGGGCCTTCCCTGAAAAAGACATAATCTAGCTGCAAGCATTGCTCTGAAACCTGCACCGTAAATTCTAAATAATTAATGTTACTAAGAAAACACACCTAAACGTATTACCTTAGAAATAAAAAAACAAGTAGGGTGCAATAGGAAATGTGCGTTTTCTAACAAAGGGTTTTTAATGTAGTTTAATTGCTTATTTAATTACTTAATATTTCAAGTAGCTGCACTTGTGACTAGATGCAGCGATTTATAGAAACACGCACAAACATAGATAGAGATATGGCATATAAGGCAAACATATTCTAGAGAATAGTTCTCCAGGCTTCTTGAAGGACATGTAAAACTGTTCTTTGGGTGTTGGCTTCCTTTTGTTCCATTCTCTGAAAAGATGATCCCACACTGTCTTGATGCATGCTCAATCAATCAGCTAAGTAAATCCCAAAAGACTTAGAAGGCACTTGGATGAGCGATGAAACATTTATCCCACTGAAAACGCTACGTCCAGATGAACAGAATCAGCCTTTTGGGTGGATCCCACACGGTTTCAATAATGTTGAGGCTCAGTCACCCCATGACTTATAGTGTTTTTCTATCCAGGTATGCTTTTACTGCATTGGCGGTGTGTTCGGGATCATTGTCATGCCTAAAAACAAAGTCTTTCCAGATGGTAATGCATGGTGGATCAAAATCTGACTCTTCTCTACTCTTCTGTATTCATAATTCCATCAATTCTGACGAGATCCCCAATACCACAGGCTGAACTGCAGCCCTAAAACACGACAGAGCCTCCACCCTGTTTGGTTGTGGCTGTAGACACTCACTGTTGCACCTCTCTCTACCCTTTCCATACATACTAATGATGATTTGAGCCAACATTTTCAAATTTGGATTCATCACTCAATAATACCTGTTGATTTTCAGTCTAGTTCTTATGTAAGTTGGCATATCTCAGCCTTTTCCCTTTTCCTTCCTTTCCTTCCTGACAGCCACCCTTTCAGTGAGAGTATTTCTGATGAGGCTTTGGTGAACAGTAGATGGATCAACTGAAGGGCCAGATGGATGTCAGGTCTTTGCTGGATTTCCCCCCCGTTTCTTAAGGACATGACTTTCAGATGCTGTTGATCTGCTGCACATAGTTTTTTTTTTTCTGGCCTGCCACTTCTTCCTTTACCTTGTTGTCACAAAAGTAATATTTTATGCCTGTCAAACTGTGTTATCTTTGGCATTTTTTTTAGCTTCAACTAAAGAAATAGGAACAAATTGTGTTTTTTGCGACAGGCTGTCAGCAACAAATTGCAAAAGCCAGACTTTAAAATTGGTTCTTTGCTAAGTTGTCTGTTATATCTAGAGACAACACTGGTTCATCCCTTGAGTTGAGTTAGATGCCTTTGTTATACTCGAATGATATAGGTCAGTTTTAAGTGGCTTAACAATGCAAAACATTAAAACACTGCATTCTTTTTCTTTCTTTTCTTTTTTTTTTTAAACGGTTTTACAACGTGACTGAACTTTTTTGGGAAACTGGGGGAGAGCCTCTACTTTCTCTACACCCAGTTCACACGAACGCACACAAACTCTTCCCCAGCGACATAACACAATACTGCAATTTGATCCAGCAAACCTCTGAGCATACCTTCTCTTTCAGCTCTCTTCCCATTTCCTTTCATTTACAGGGCTTCTCTCGCCCCCCAGACAATCCAGATCCATCCATTATGTTCTTCCGCTCTTTAATTCAGTGGGCAAATTTAATTTTCAAATGAATAGCGTGCTGTTTTAATGCAAGCCACTGAAGATAAATGTGCTTTTGTGCTGTGGGTGTTTGATTGCTGACTTTGAAGAAGCAGCCTCTTTGTGTTTTGAGTCTCAGAGATTGACCCAGTAGTCCAGAGCTGCCGTGAGATGCTGGGTATCATACGTGTTACTGCTCACAATCATAAATCCGAGACAACGTGTACTTCTACTTCAGCAACTTTAATGTGTTTTGTGTGTCCCGGAGTCATGGTCGTAAGCAATGAAATACCTGTCAGAATTGTCAGGGATGTTGTTGTTGTTGTTGGTTTTTTTTGGGGGGGTTTTAACCGTTCCTGTCAAGCGGTCCGACGAATCAAAATGGCACATGCAGGTCAGGAAGGCAGTCATCCAATGCATCTCCCTGGTGCTGATTGTAAATGAGTAGAAGGTGGGTGCTGAGCTGAATGTTAAGGTCACTGTATTGTATCTTCAGATAATATTTACTGTAGATTACTGTCATTTCTAGTCACTGGATACTATACAACAAACAAGACTTTAATGTTAAGTTTTAAGCATCGATCGTCATTTTCTTGAATGATTTTTCTCTTAACTGTGACCTGCCACTGCTGATTTTTGCGATATGTCGATGGTTGCATCTCTTATTTCATGCCATTATCAGTAATTGAACAGATGATGACTCATCAACGAAAAGTAACATATACCTGTATGTGGGCACTGCTTTAGACAGGATTTCTAGTCCCCTTGAGTTACCTGGGCTCGCTGCCAGAGTGCCAGAGAGATTAATTTATCTTGTTTGATGAACTGTAATTGTTGATAGAGTGGAGAATGAAAATGAAAATTAAAAAGATCTCCAAGGTGCAACTTTCTAGGAGTGCTCTAACAAAACTGGGGGAACGGAGACACGTGGGAGGCTCAGCGTGCTCTGATCATGTCGGAGTCGGCAGGATTGTGAAAAGGCATTAATTGAGGAGCATCAGGTTATCAGGCTGAAGAAAAAAATCTTCACAGAAGTAATCAAACCTTGATGAATTAAAGGAACGTGCTAAGCCCCTGTGTCCAGCTGTGATAGAACTGACCCTCAAGCTTAGCTGATAGCTTTATCTTCAGGATAAAGCTATCAGAATTAAAACACACACACACACGTACACAAATTCAGGCTTTATTAGCATCAGCATATTATGCATTTTCGAAAGAGGGCAAAAATACAGATGGTGCCAAAAATGGAACATGAAACTTGAGTGGAATGAAAATGTAATCACTCAAACACTCAAAAGGCTTTGGAGAGGATGCTTATGTAGCCCACATGCTGATCTTCTTTGGTAAATTACATTTGTCAGACTTTAAACATCTTAGTGGTTGATTTGATAGCTTGATTGACTTGATGAAAACAGTGCAATCTTGGGTAATGGGAATCAGCAATATTTTTGGCAAATACATGCCATACTGAAGAAAATATTCATCTAAAATAGTCTGTGTCGATGCTGCTGCTGTTGACTTTCTGCACGTGCCTTGACGGACATTCTAGTCAACATTAAATTGGATTTAAGAATAATGAACGTAAAGTTCTCGTGTTTGGATTTGCCTCCTTCTCCTTTTTCTTTATCAGTTTCTTTGCTCTTCGGTACATATCATAAGTAGCTTATGGAGTGTAAGAGCACATATGTTTTTCCAGAACTGTTTGACACACATGGCATTGTGTGGTTTGAAACACAATGTGATTGGTTCGGGATGCCCTTTAAACCCACCTAGTCAATAAAGTTGCGCTCTCTGAAGTGCCAACAAAATTGTTTTGGTAGTGCACCATTTGCTAGCTATAGGATGCTAGCAAGGTTAGCCTGTAAACAGAAGGTTTTTTTTCTACAATTTTAAAACTTAAACATAATGTAAACATTTTAATTGAGCAACAAAGATGAAACAACAAAGTTGGTATATTACTGGAGACTAGACAATTCTGTGTTTACCTAATATTCTTGAATGCAGAGTCTAATTTGGTACTGTTTTTGATGCTAAGCTAGTACTCTTTTTGAGTTAATCAGCTATAAGTGCTTTGTTAGCCCAGTTTTATCTGCAGGAGAATGTGGAGGCTTCTGTAATGTGCTTTACTGTCAAAGAGGAAATTCTTGATGAGCAGAGAGATGCATCAGCTGTCGCTGATAATGAGCTGTGTCCTTAGTGTTAACAAATAGAGTGAAATGCAGTCGTTTTTAACGGTGACGTTGCATTCCTGGCTTAAATGTGCCTTAATGGGTCTTTTTTTGGTTGACTGATTTTATACTTGGGAGTAAACAGCTAAGAGTCTATTTTCACTGTTTGTACTACACATTTACTTAAACTCTTAGACTATGACCAGTTACACATATTTCTGCTTTTTCTCTTTTCTCTCAACTCAAAAACAGAGGTTTATATGAAAGGATACATTTTATGTATTACATCTGTGCGTCTGATTATAAAAATGTAACTTTTGCAGTATAGCGGCAGTCTTTCACCTGAAGCAAAGTCATTATTAAAGGAAAAAGCACTCAAAGAATCCAGAGTAGTAATCTATATGAGAACTCCATTACTGTAAAAATGGTGGTTGTCCCGCTCCTGTCTTCAAAGAGCCTGTTAACAACCAAACCGGGAAACGTATTAGCCAATCATATTTTTGCACTGCTGCATGTGCATAGTACAGGTTCATGACAGTTTCAGCTATGTCATGACAGGCATATCTATTCATTACTGTAGAAAAGATGAAATAAGTCTACTTTTTGATCCCCATGGCATTTGTTCCGCTGCTCTGGTAGGATACACTGGAAAAGGACTGAGCCAATACTGAAGCTGCTGTGTTTTGTAACTTTGCACATGCACAGTATAAATGCAACTTGCAAGGGGGAAAGGCTTTAAAGCCTTATTTTGGGCTAAAAACTTCAAACTTTTGTAGCTGATTTTAAAAAAAAAAATTGTTGATGCTCTGCATGGAGTTTTTACAGTAAATCCTGGTTTAAAGAATGTATTGATCTTTATATTTGAGGAATATGTGGAATCCAAAATATTACAGTGAGCCTGCTTTGTCCTATATAAAGTGCAGCGTAGTTTCCCCCCTTCCTAATTTATTTATTTATTTGTTTGGCATATTTGTCACATTTACATGTTTCAGATTTTAAAGGATGATTTCACTTGACTTTAATTAGTAGCAGAATATAATGATCAAGGTTCAGAGGCCACATCTCAACAGGAGAAAAAAAAAAGAGCCGTTCCATAATCACTGCACTCATTTGTTGTGACCTTTCCCAATTGCAGAAATTCAATTATTCAGTCAATCCTTTCTTGTAGTTTTTCTCAAATATACACTCGAGCTGCACAGCTCAAATAACTCAACCTGACAATACATCCATATCTGATTTTACATCTTAAATATATTTGAAAACCTCAGGATTTGTATTTTTAATTTTTTATTCCTTTTTGTGGCAACAGTAGCACCAGCATGTGTTAAAAGGCATGTCTTTCTATCTAGCTTTACCTTCTCATCAGACATCACTGAACATTTAAACATGAAAAAAGGAAGAGAAGAACGTCAAGCAAAAAATAAATAAATAATCTTTTGGTATTTTTAATCTAATCTTTCCATCAATTCTGCCTCCGAGGAGTGCCACGATCACTCAAGGCAGCATTTTTAAGTTTTAAAAATAAAACATTTGAATTTAATTTCAGTCTCTTGTTCAGATGATGCACTAGTGCTATTTGTGTCAAATCCTATGGCGTTTATGTGCTCAATAATTGAACTGGTATGTCCATTCCCTGTAACAATCCTGAACAGGTTGAAGGGAGGCGATGTTTCAAGAGGGATGAGGGAGGGAGGAAATAAAAGAGTTAGCAAGTGGGTGCTGGTGTGCTTGCTGCGCGGGGCTGATATCATTAAGGACTCTCCATGCGTTCTGCCTTTACTCAGCTCAAAGGGCATGTTAGCCCCAGGTTCATCAGCTAGCTATTGTGTAGCGCTGGCTGAGAAAAGGCTGTGCAAGTGGCTCTGAACGGCCGAGGAGGAGGGTGCACGGGCGCTGGCTGTGTTTCCCATTTACCAACAGGGAGGGGGGTAAACAAACAGTTCAGCTTGCTTTCCCACACATATGCATGCAAACCTTTCTCCTGCACTGCCTCATTCTCTCTTTCCTGCTCTGCCTCACACTTTCGCTGGCAGTTTATGTTTCTGTCACCCACTCAGTAACTCCCTTCTTCTCTTTCCCACTGTTCTTCCCTCGGCCTCTGCCGTCTCTGTTTACCTCTCCTAAACCACCCCCACTTTTCTTTCGCTTCCATTTCTTCCTCTGCCGTCTCTGTGCCTCTTGTGCTGTGTCTTCGTCCCCTAATTAGATTTGGCCTCAGTGCTATCTCATTTGGGCCCGTCTGTGGCGGTGTGCTGCCATGCCTCGCCGAGTATCCTGAGAAGGCTCTTCGTCTGTGTCGCTGCAGCCGTAACCACGTTAGCCGTGCTTAGGATGTCACCGATGGTTTGCCTTACAGACGTGCATCCGCCTGGGACCGTTGTCCGTTCCATAAAGTCTAATGGCAACAACAAAAACATGACTGAATATGAAAAGATGTTTGTGTATATCCATGAAGAATAACATTATCATTGTACTTTCTTTTTTCATTTCCATATCTAGTCTGTGTTTACGTTATTATATATGCAAGTAAAGCTAATTATAGCTGTGTGTAAGTTATAAGTAATTAGTGATTTTTAGAACTGTTAAACCTCCAAGCAGAGCTACATTTGCTCCAGTTTCAGCTTGATGCTGGCTCCAAAAGAGGCTCAGTTCTCATAGACAGTTTCAGTTTTTAAAGTTTTATTTTCATATGCAGAGTAAAGAAACATATTTCCCTGTACAATGGAGATCTTTCTTTGCTGTCTACAACAAGCACAACCACATAGAATAGATAACTTGAGTTAAACAGAACAAGAAATGCAGCTAATATGTAAAGAATCATTATGTTTTATACCTTGATCTGAGCCTCTTAGTTCCAGTGATAATCATAGGTAATCATAGCCATTTTGGGCAATGCTCTGCAACCAAATTTGTTGGAACAGTTTGGGGATGGTCCCCTTCTGTTCCAGCATGACTGTGTCGCAGTGCACAAAGCAAGTTTCGTAAAAGCATGGTCAGATGAGTTTGGTGTGGAAGAACTTGACTGGCACGCATAAAGCCCTGACCTCAGCCCCATCGAAAACCTTAGGGATGAGGCGGAACAGAGATTGCAAGCATCCAACATCAATGTCTGACCTTACAAATGCTTTTCTGAATGGATGAATGAACAAAAATACCCACAGACACATTCTGAAATCTTGCGGAAAGTCTTCCCAGAAGAGTGGAAGGTGTTATACTGGAGCTGCAAAGAGGGGGATCAGTTTAGAAGGGATCATGGTCACAAAAGCTCCTGATAGTGTTTTGTGTAGGTGACTAAGGCTACGTCCACACGTACCCGGGTATTTTTGAAAATGCAGATTTTTCTATGTGTTTGCACATTTCGTCCACACGTAAACGGCGTTTTCGGTCACTGAAAACTGAGATTTTTTTAAAACGCCTGCCAGGGTGGATATTTTCGAAAACTCAGTTTTTGCATTTACGTGTGGATGAGGAAAACGGAAAAAACGCAGCGTCAAAGGTGTGCGCCTTTTTTGACGTCACACTGTGCGCCAGGTTATTGTTTCGGTGAAATGAATTTCTACAATACTGTTACTGTTAATTCTACTCTCTGCAGTGTTTAAATGCTTACATATACACACAGTTACTGTCCCTCCACACATACGACTCGTTTCTGCTTCTATGCCCCATCTTTGTTTACTTTTTCCCACCGAGGCTTCTAGACTTCTGATTGGCCAACATTTCTGCACGGTTAGGAATATATCGCCACCTGCTGCTTTGGCATGTTCATAGCAGCGTTTTCCTTCATTTCTGCGTTTATGTGTGGACGGGATTAATTTTTAAAACGAAAACGGAAAATCTCCGTTTTCAAAAATACCCGTGTACGTGTGGATGTAGCCTCTGTATTTTTGTCTAGACCCAAATAAAAGACTAATAAAATACTGAAATTGTACTCACAAAAAAAAAATAATGCGAGTTTGGGTTTGACCTTTAGAACCAGCCTCAAGGAGCTGTTGAAGAACTGCAGCTTTCGGCACTTGTGTGTAGGCTTTATTTTTCAGTCCCAGAGGTTGCCACTTGGTCAATCCTCAGTTCTTCTGTGTAAAAATGCCCAGATATATAGGGATGGACATGCTTTGAGTGACAGCTCGGTGTTAGCTAGGTGACTAGGCCACTAGTTGTAAGCTAGGCTAACCTCAGGTAATTTGTGTCACTGAAGTGGGCCTTTGGACATCGTTGGTGGTGCTGGGGCCCAATGGACCATTTTTAATGCAGTTGAATGAAATAATGTAGTCGAGATTAAATAACCAGAAAACTGGGTTCCATTTTTAGTGGGTGAAACTCCAGTGGAGGCACATGCAAATTAGTGTTGACTTAGCATGTAACTCTGTAATACATATTTGTTGACTTCTGTTCTCAAAAACCCAAACTAGCTGTGTCCATTTTTATGCAGTTTATAGCATATAGTGTTTGGGTTTGGTATAAAAAGCAAACAGTGCAGCAAAATCAAAAGCACAGGAGAAGTGAGACAAAAGTGTAAAAAATACAAAGTAAAAGAACCTAATTTTACTTCTTACTTCATGTATCAATTTCACTGTCCGTTTACTGCTTCATGATCAGTCATTTAATTATAAAACATAAACATTTCCAGGTCTTGAATCTAAAGTGAACACAAAACAACACAAAATGAAGAAATACTATTAAAAGACAACCCAAATGGAGGTCAGTAATCTTTTTTCTTTTCTTCTAGTTTTTTTTCCCAAATTTAATTGCATTTTCTAATTTTTTTAATCTCATCAGTTGTGCTCATTTGTGTGTTTGAATGTGGTGGAATTAGCAGAAACGTGTTTTGTCTGCTACCTGGACTTAAGATTGAGTAATTAAAGCGCCACCTGAGGAGGCAGAGTGCTGATTTGATGAGGGTTGCCAAAGATGAAGAGAATGGGCTTGATACAGCAAAAAAAAAGGCCATTATATCACCAGCTTATTGCACTATTGTGCATTCCTCCTATGGGAGCTTGCCTTGTGTTTTTTCTACTTTATCACACACTCTCTTTGCTATCTCTCCCTCCCTTTCTCTTGCAAGCGTGTTCCCTCCCTTACTTTGTGTTATACCCCCTTCACAACCTGTACTCCTTCAATAGAGCCTGTCAGCGCTTTTTGCACTTTCCTTAGTTGTCCCTTTGGTTTCTTTCAGTTGATACACCTTTATATTTCTTTTCTTTTTCCATAGCACAATGAAAGCGTACTGGAACCTTCCAACAGTTAGCTGGAGCTAATTTATGTGTTTTCTGTCTTGGCTGAAATGCAGTGAGGAGAACATTTTGTTTGTGTTGCTGCTCTTGTCTTATTTAATCTATCCAGGATTTTAATGTAGCAACAATGTCAGCGTGCTAGCTGTGTTCTGTTATCTGTACAGTTAAATATGAATTACTGCCTAATGAGGAATGTATCTTTGTAGATGTAATGCCTATTTCATGTAATGTACTGCTCACTTGAATTTTAACCAACCTTTGTCTTTTGGGTTTTTCTTTTCAGTTTCTGTTTCTCTATCATTGATTTATTCACTGCATATCTGTCTCTTTTCTTATGCCCGTAACTGTCCTGTTTGCTCTGTACTCTCCCTCCCCTGTCGACTACACACCTTTGGCAAACCCATCATTTCTGTCTCTTCCCTCTCTCCTCCTTCTTTTGCGCTCCCTTTCCTGTAAGCTGTGTTTGCCTCTCTAATGCTCTCTCTCCTTTTCTGTCCTTGTTTCCATCCAGCTGTCTGTTTCCCTTCTCACTTTTTCTCCATCTCTCTCTCTCTCGCTTACTCTGCGCCTGGCTCGCCCCGTCTGTCCATGGTGGTGTGTATGTCTTGGCTCTGGCTTCTATGGATATTAAGCTGTAACAGGCAAATGCACTGCGTTGGTCTCTGATGTATGTGTGACCTGCTTTCTGCCAGACCCAATCTCCAGCAGCCAGCCTGCCTGCCTGCTTGCCTTTTCTGGGTTAGTCCCTTCCAAGAGTAGCAGTAGTCATAGTCTGCATCCTGCAGCCAGCCTCATGGTGTAATAGCAGTACAGCTTTTATTTAGGCACTCGAACAGACTGTTTTAAAAGCAAGGGCAAACTCTGCATATATTTCTAAGCAATTACGTATGCAAAGGAAATTACACTGCCATGATATCACTTGTATTATTTGCAGTATGATAATACAAATGAGTAAAGACTTAAAGAAAATCATCTGGTTACGAAAAGAGCAAAAGTGCACAAATTGTGGTTTTTGAAGCACTCTCTTTAATCAGTGTCTAATTGATCTTTTTTACTCTACTGCCCTCTTTCACTTTCTTTGTTTTACATCCTCGGCTTGTATAGTTAAATAAAACAGAAGAAAGGGCTTTCTTTTCCAGTTCCCAGCACTTCTGCAGCTGCTTTTAGCCCTCATAACGGCCAGCCACTTGATAGTGCACAGAAAGTGATAGAGACCCGAGCATGTACATAAACATGCACCTGATCAGCGCCGTTGCATCATTGTTTTCGACTGAGTATATTTGCCTTCAGCACATCTAAAGATACAAAAGGTTCCTGTCATGCTCTCGCTGGCTCGTGGTGAGCCGTAGGAGGTACTGTGACCTATTATTACCTTATACCAGTAGGGGGCATACCATGTGGATGCCCTGCATCTACCTCAGCTGAGGGTCAACTGCTGTAGCATGAATCCCCATGGGACCCTGTATGGAGTTCTTCTTCTTCTTTTTTCTTTTTTTGCTGTCGCTGACAGGGCGGCTAGAATCTGCCCATAATTTCACCTCTCTGTTGTTCTTCCTGTATCCCACCCAGCTTGCATTGTTGTGCTGCGAAAAACACGCCATCACCTAGGGTGATGATGCACAGCTTTGCTGAATAATGAGGCACAGTGGACTTTTAAAAGCAGGAATGCTGCATTCCTCGATTGCTTAGTGGGTTGGGGATTGGGGACTGTGTGTCATTGTATAGAAGCTTATAGAACACCATTTGAAAATCATACACCGTGCACCACAATGTTAATGTATTTGCATGCTTTCAGGAAGGTTTTATTTAAAAGTGAGTAAATCTGCAGGAAAGCATTTGATGTTCCACCAGCTTAATTTGGTTTCATCCTGGAATATATAAATGCCCTACAGACCTACCTACAGCTGTGCATCGACTAACCTCACCCACAGTAAGGGTCAACAGGCACTTGTTTTTTTTTATAAGTAGGCCTTTCCATCATAAACTAACAGAGATCTCCAAAAACAACTTTTTTTTTTTTCTTTTTTTTTTAAATATTCTTTAATCCTGGAACCAACAAACCAAAGGAAGCAAATGGAGATGAAAACCTAGAGGGGGCAGCCCTCTCATAGCGTTGTGGATCCACAGCAGATGTTTGTCACGCTGTTTTTAATTTACAATTGTTCTTCATGTTGTAAACATATTACGTCATTCTGTAGTGGAAGATAGGAGTTCCTTTCCATAAATTCTGCAGCAGTTGTCATATTATCCATTATTATTGTTGCTTCCCAGTGTTGCCTGACCAGATGTGATGTATGAATGGTGAGAAATCTGTGTAAACGACAGAAATACTATTGTTTGGGGAGGTTATTTGTTTTTTTTTCTTTAGAAGATCTTCATTTTGTCAGGAATGCTCACAATTAAGTGAGCGAAACTGACACTCTTTACATTTTCGGGTCTTTAGATGCCAGTCCCAGTTCGTGTTCAGCACCTGGCAGTGGCGTAAACGTGCATCTGAGATGCTCATCTGGCAGTCTAAACACGCCTCCGCTGTGTTTTTCATATGACAGCCGTGACTCATAGCTCCAATGACCTCTCTCCCTGGGGGGTAGCTAACATGATCTGTTCATCCCAACGCAGTCCTGATGGATTTCTTGCAAAGTTGCTCAGCGGCACAGGTGGGTGTTGGCGGGTGGGGGGGTTGTCCTAACGGATGCTCGCTTGCCTATAAGGAGGAGGGCTAAGCTGCTTTATAACAAATCCAGAGCAGTAAGGACGAGATGGAAGCAACACATCAGTTTTATTTATGGTGTACAGGAAGATCATTACGACCACTTCAATCTAAGCCTGATGGATGTCTCTAAGTGCCTCCTCTCTTGATCTTTAATGGTACCTTGTAATCAATGGAATACCTGACCACCACTACCCCCCTTAACTTAATCCTACTGCCATCTTATTTTATAATTTTTTTTCTAAAGAGAGGTCCACGTGGATTGAGTTTTAAAAGGAGGTAATTAAACCAGTGGCAGCTGAGAACTTATTATGCCGGTGAAAGAGGAGCTGCCTATATGTTGGCCTGCTGATCGTTCAGAAGTTATCTTTAATCCCCCATAACATTAAAGGCTGGCCATTCATCAAGTCACAGGGCAGCTTTGTGCACTGAAAGGCTCCTGTTGTTGTCGCTTTTTTTTTCTCCCCAGCAACATAATTGAAAAATTTTCCCCCCTCTTTCAGTAATACTCCCCAAAGCACTTCACCCCAAAATCGAAAACAAACCGGTATCAATAAATTAAGGCCGTATCTCAGGATACCGTGAGTTAACTCTTGCTTCAGGGTCCTTTCCTCTCCCCTTACAAAATAAAATTGTGAATATCACAGCTCAATGTGTTTTTTTGGTAACTTGTAATCCCAGTAGACACATTTACCCAACTAACCGTAATTATAATTTTGTAATTAAAACAGCGGTCAAGTTAGGAGATCATGCAGAGGTTGTTAAGCTGCATTTCTGCTGGCACGCAATCATAGCTGAACTGCCATCGGCCACTAAAAGGATGTTTTTATGCTTTAAATTAGAATATTCATAAGGAGTGTAAATGGGTGAGATTGAGTATTGTGCTCTCTCAAATGAGGATAAAGGGCATTGTTTATTGGTTTATTTTTTGCCATGGAGCCTCCACCCCCCATAAAACTGTATATGCTAGCTATTTAAATTGTTTTCAGGGACTCGATGATGACTTAAAAGTGCCAGATTTGGCCCTTAGCCTTTCTTTTTTCTTTCTTGGCTAATAAGTTTTGAAATTTCTGTCTTCCAGCTTATGTTCGTTGAGCATACTTTTTCACGCTTGGGAGTTTTGTGACCTGGCAGACCACCATCTCCCATTAAACATGCAGTACAATATTACCGTCACCGCAGTTATTTATTCACATGAGAATGCTAATGTGGGAGACGAATCTGGTTCAGGCGAGGTCTGAGAGAGAGCATGACTACCCTGGAGCTATATATCCAGTCTGATGGGGTTTGGGACTAGGGACTGCTGCCATGTTCCCTTTGTAGTGAGGAACAAATGTTTCTGCTGCTGATGTGGTAAAAGCTTTTCCTCTTTTGTCACCTTCGCTCTTGGTTGAGCCCTGGCATCCCAGTGCTCCGTCACGATACAGTTTGGCCTGGGAACCGGTGACCCATGTTATTGGTTGGCAAGCCTACTTCTCACGGATGGTGGTGGGCTCTTTTCCAGCCTCCTTCTCTAATCCGCCAGCCTTTTTTGTGTTTATCAGAGACTTGTGATAAAAAAGACTCATAGGTATCGGCGAACACTAGGTGCTAAAGAAGAGAGAGCTTGATGTATTGTGAAAGCTGCCTCTTTCTCTCAGTCTTTCTTTTTTTTTTGTATTCTCACCACTTGCCAAAAAGTTTTAAACAACATGCTCTTTCACTCTTCATCAAAGCAAAGTTAGGCCGGAGAGGAAGAGAGAGAGAGAGAGTGAATGCGGAAAGGAGAAGTTTGGCGGCTGAACAGCCATGAAATACAGCCCTCCAACAGTTATTGCTGCAGTAAAGGCAGATACATAAAATACAAAACAGAGACTGGCGTGTCTATTTATGGACCAGATTATCGGTGCATTAATCAGACTTGCTATTTGGCACACGCTGTACCAAGTCTGGGGCTGCTTTATGGGCTGCCTCAGATCGATGGGTGATCCATTCACACACCAACAACATCCAAATTACTTCTGGATAAACTTCACAGAACTCTAACTGTATTGCTTATTATTTAGTCAAGCATAAATCCACTTTAACATAATATTTCTGGGTTATTACAACTTTGGGCTTTTCGGGTAGTTCTAGCAAATACTGTCTCTTTCTGTCTCGTACATAATGTTCAAAGCATTGGTGGGATCCAGGAACATGGAGTCTAGACTCTTCTGTACACCTTTAACAATCAAGACATTCAAAAAGCAGTGCAGACTTTCAACTCAAATTCAACGCATTTAACTAAAGTATTTCTTTAGCTGTACAGGCATTACAGCCACGTTTTCAGAGGTGCAAAGGTAACTGGACAAGCGAACATAATTTTAGATATATGAATTGTTTTTACTACTCAAATTAAAATCTATTGTTGTCAGTGACTGTATGAGGTCTTAACATGCTCTGCTAGGCCTTTGAAGCAGCTGCCTTCAGTTGCTGCTTGTTTGTTTGTGAAGCGCTGTCTGATTGGTTTTACAGCTTTTGAGTTAATCTGAGGAGAGTACAGCCCTGTATACTTGAGTCATCCTGAAACTTCTATAAGGAATCAAATCATCAATAGATACAGTGGGGGAAAAAAGTATTTAGTCAGCCACCGATTGTGCAAGTTCCCCCACTTAAAATGATGACAGAGGTCAGTAATTTGCACCAGAGGTACACTTCAACTGTGAGAGACAGAATGTGAAAAAAAAATCCATGAATCCACATGGTAGGATTTGTAAAGAATTTATTCGTAAATCAGGGTGGAAAATAAGTATTTGGTCACCTCAAACAAGGAAAATCTCTGGCTCTCACAGACCTGTAACGTCTTCTGTAAGAAGCTTTTCTGTCCCCCACTCGTTACCTGTATGAATGGCACCTGTTTGAACTCATCATCTGTATAAAAGACACCTGTCCACAGCCTCAAACAGTCAGACTCCAAACTCCGCCATGGCCAAGACCAAAGAGCTTTCGAAGGACACCAGGAAAAGTATTGTAGACCTGCACCAGACTGGGAAGAGTGAATCTACAATAGGCAAGCAGCTTGGTGTGAAAAAATCAACTGTGGGAGCAATCATCAGAAAATGGAAGACATACAAGACCACTGATAATCTCCCTCGATCTGGGGCTCCACGCAAGATCTCATCCCGTGGGGTCAAAATGATCATGAGAACGGTGAGCAAAGATCCCAGAACCACACGGGGGGACCTGGTGAATGACCTGCAGAGAGCTGGGACCAAAGTAACAAAGGTCACCATCAGTAACACACTACAACGGCAGGGAATCAAATCCCGCAGTGCCAGACGTGTTCCGCTGCTGAAGCCAGTGCATGTCCAGGCCCGTCTGAAGTTTGCCAGAGAGCACATGGATGATACAGCAGAGGATTGGGAGAATGTCATGTGGTCAGATGAAACCAAAGTAGAACTTTTTGGTATAAACTCAACTCGTCGTGTTTGGAGGAAGAAGAATACTGAGTTGCATCCCAAGAACACCATACCTACTGTGAAGCATGGGGGTGGAAACATCATGCTATGGGGCTGTTTTTCTGCCAAGGGGACAGGACGACTGATCCGTGTTAAGGACAGAATGAATGGGGCCATGTATCGTGAGATTTTGAGCCAAAACCTCCTTCCATCAGTGAGAACTTTGAAGATGGAACGAGGCTGGGTCTTCCAACATGACAATGATCCAAAACACACCGCCCGGGCAACAAAGGAGTGGCTCCGTAAGAAGCATTTGAAAGTCCTGGAGTGGCCTAGCCAGTCTCCAGACCTCAACCCCATAGAAAATCTGTGGCGGGAGTTGAAAGTCCGTGTTGCTTGGCGACAGCCCCAAAACATCACTGCTCTCGAGAAGATCTGCATGGAGGAATGGGCCAAAATACCAGCTACTGTGTGTGCAAACCTGGTAAAGACCTATAGTAAACGTTTGACCTCTGTTATTGCCAACAAAGGTTATGTTACAAAGTATTGAGTTGTATTTTTGTTATTGACCAAATACTTATTTTCCACCCTGATTTACGAATAAATTCTTTACAAATCCTACCATGTGGATTCATGGATTTCTTTTCACATTCTGTCTCTCACAGTTGAAGTGTACCTCTGGTGCAAATTACTGACCTCTGTCATCATTTTAGGTGGGGGAACTTGCACAATCGGTGGCTGACTAAATACTTTTTTGCCCCACTGTATTAGTGACCCGAATCCATTGGCAGCCCTACATCCAATATATTGAGTTGAATCTATAAAGAATACCAAAGGTAAAATAGCTTGACAGACATCGTAATACCAAATGAGCTATTAGATGAAATCTCGGTGCGGTGTGCAGAGAGTCCTTAAATTTTTTTGATGAAGCTTCAGTGAATGGTAGCTGGATGAACTGAGTGGTCAGGTGTATCTCTCAGGTGCTCTGTCAGGTCTTTGCTGTGTTTTCCCCCCCGTTTGTTAAGGACACGACTTCCAGATACAGTGCATCTGCTGTAGATAGTTTATTTAGCCCTGTCACTTCTTCTTTTGTCGTTGACTCTTTCATGGCTTAGGGATATGCCACGTTTTCTGCTAATGGTTTATGCCTGTCAAACTGTGTTATCTTTAGCATTTTTCATAGATTCAGCTAAATAAATTGAAACAGATTATGTTTCTGCAACAGGTTGCTAGTAACATAGTGCCGAATGTACACTTTAAAATGGATTTCTTACTAAGGTGACTGTTTACTGTAGACACAACATTGGTTCATCCTTTGTTTATGCTTAAATGATTTATTGCTTGCTATGAAAATGGTCAGATACAAAAGACTGGACTGAAAATGAGTGAAAAAGGAAAGTGTAAAGAAAAACTGAGAGACCTTCAGAAAGTCTGAAGAGCTATTGCTCCACACCACTTTAAAATATGACAAGAAAGTCAAAAATAGAAGATAAAGACTTATGCAAACTACTTCACTCCTGGTTGTTTGTAATATGTTATAACTCAGCTGGCTGGGTGATTCAACCAAAAAAAGTCACATTTCTCAGAATTCCTACCCAAATATGATTTCTCTTTAGTGATGTCCCACGTCACTAATAATTAACGAAAATAAACTGAAACCATTTCCACAAATAACAGAGCTGTGAGTCGATGGTCCTTAAAAATTGAAAGGGTTAATGTTCCCAAACTAGCTCAGAGGCCTTCTCTATTATGTAGCATTGTTGACGCTCTGTCAGTCTTGCTCCAGTCTTCTCTGTCTCCCTCTTCCTTTTCTCAGCTCTCTGCCAGCCTCTACAATATTATCTCTCTCTGTGAGGCTTTAGGCTCTATCTCGACTAATTAGAATTTAATGGACCAAAAGTGATTGGTGTACTTCCAGAAATAAAGTGGGCTATTCATATGTAAAGCAAACAAACAGTACTTGGTATAGAAGTATTGTTTGGGTGCGTCTCGTGCCAGCGTCACAATGACACAGAGACTAGGGAAACATACGGGCTAAGAAGCATATTTAAATGCATGAGTTTTTTCTGTTCTTTTATCACACTTATTAGGGAGGAAACACATAATCTCTGCAATTGAATGTCTTGTAATTTTTCTTCAGCATATATTTTACTTCCTGCCATGTTTTCTTGACTTTGCTCTTTTTTTTTTTTCTCGATGTGGCCCCTGAGTGGGTGCTCATTCCACAGACCCTGAGTAATCATCATTATAAAATGATAAGAACCGTACCCTGACTGCTCCCTGTGGAATTAAACATTAGAGACATTTCTTTAGGTCTGCCTCACACAGTGGTCTCACTGTCTTACACACTCATTAACACTGTCTTTTTTTATTTTCGCTCCTCTTTTCTCTCTCTGCAGTTTGTCTAATTTTCTCCCCGTGACTCTCACACTGTTCTCTGCTTCAGTAACGTTCCCTCATTGCTTCCCTCTACTTGTTTCTCATACTAGCATAACTGATGGCTCCAATTTGTGTACTTTAAAGGGCCAATTCATAAAAGGTACTTAGGCTTGATAAGGAAATTGAAATGAATGACGACAGCCTTATCAAAACTCTCTCCCTCCCTTGCACTCATCCCTGGGCAAGTGAGAGGTTGCATTGCTTTAGAAGAACACCATCGCAGTGAGAATTTAAATGCAAATCTAAATGCCTTGACGCTATTGAAGGGCCCCTCTTTTCAGAATCAATAATCATATGCGGGCACGGGGCACAGAGAACAAGAATTACTACGAGGAATTGATATACGCAAGGTTGTTTACATGTCGCTGTTAGGAGAGTGTGTGCGAAGGGACCGAAGAAAGGGATCGCAAACACACTGAAGTACCTAAAGACGCACAAGAACATAATTTTGCAAAAGCTTTCCAGGAAATATAGATTGTCACTTGCTTTAATTTAGCTGTAAACAAGACAGAGCTATTTTGTTCTCAAGGTGTAAATGATGCTGCCCAATTTTCCTTGGGGTTTAAATGAAACAAGATACATGCACAGGAAAGTTTATGACACACGGACGTATTCTTTCTCATTATACAGCAAAAATGTTTCACACAAACTGGCGGGAAACTAGACACAGTTGTAAGATATTTTACGTGGGACAAGATTTGTTGATTAGCTAATTCCTTCCTTGTTTAGGACCCTGGTACTTTATTGGAACTTATTCTGTCACATGCTGTTCTTAAAGTTAGGTCTGCTCAGCTTGTTTGACCAGCCATCCATATGATGAAGGGCAGACTTTGAGCTCTGACTGAATCTGGATTCCTTGGGCATTACCAAGGATTGTTTTTCCTCATTTGTAATGCTTTGCAAGGCCTTTGTTGCAGCTCTCTTTAGTTGTTGTCTTTTAGTTGTTCTTTCCGCCTTTATGTTTGGTCTCGGCAGGTAAAATGCTGGAGACTGATGTTCTCTTGAAGGGTTTTTTCATTTAATGGAAAGCATCCTGTGATCATCCACCACTGCATGTCTACAGTGGATGTCAGTACCTTTTCACTTTGACAACCCGGTGTGTTGTCTTTTCTAGAATGTGCCAGAATTTTGATTTTATCAGTCCTAATATTCCTTTTGTCTCTCTAATGGAATTTTCCCCTACATAAGCACGGCATATTTCACTTCCATAATTAACTACTTTAACCAGATGTTGTTGGTTTAAATAGCAGCTTTCAAATATGACTAACATTTGGAATCACTTCATATTTTATATCTGCTTGATTTAAACAGAGAAACAGTCTAAAATGTCTAGTGAATGAATTATCTCAGGAATATCAAACTCATTTTATGCCACATACAGTCTGCTTTGATCCTGACCAGTGAAACTCCCGTTTCTATCAGTATGCTGTAAAACTTTAGTTTAAGTCTAAAATTTATGTCCACCTTTACATTGTCCATAGCTGCCCAGGTGGCCAGATTGGACTCTATGCTGAGCTGATTTTGGCCCCTGGCCCTTATGTTTGGCACTCCTGGATCATCTCCTCAGTGGTTAATGCATTATTGTCATTCTAGTCCTGCAGTTCAAGACTAGTCAGCATCTAACTCGACTATGAGAAGATGTTCGACAGAAATTTGGATGTAAAGTAGGAATGGTTTTTTTTTCTGTAAGTTAGTTCTGATTCTTGGAAATAAGAGGTTTCACATAATTCCCCTTCTAACCATATTAATATATTTTCTAATATATGCCCAAGTACTGTAAATTAAAAATGGATTATCTGAGAATACCTTACCAGGGCAGATCGAGATCAGTTACCTTGAAACTTAATAATTTAATGCAAAAGATGCTTGATGAGATTATCGCTGATGTGAAAAGACAAGATTTGATCTCTGTAAACAAACTTTATTGAATTGGTCCTCAGTGTGTGTAACGTGTTTACATCTCTCTTCTTCAGGCGAAGAAACAAATAACGCATTATTGTTGTGCGTGTGGTTTTTCTAAATTTGCCATAACATTGCCAGAGCGTATAGGTCTCAGCTCATATCTTTATATAGCGGTGTCTAGTGAAGTGCAACGGCATGTTTTGACGCCCCAGCCCAGCTCAGCACGGCCCAGTGCCCAGTAATCACTCTGCGATTGGAGGGCTGGCATCAGCGGCTGCGCCCTCCTCACCCCCAACCACAGCCCAAACAACAGTCAGAGAGCTCTTGACAAATTGGAGCGAGTTAGCCACTCCTCAGTTCATTGCACAGCCCTGAACGCTAGCAAAACAACAACAAAATATAAAAGCACATAAAAGTAAGAGAGAGCATAGTCAGTTTCTGTCTCTACTGGCTATCTCCTCTCAACCGTCTTTTCTTTCACTCTCTTGTTCTTGATCCCCCTAACCCTCAACTCTCGTCTGTTTCTTTGTACCCCCCCCCCCCCCCCCCCCCCCCCCACACACACACACACACAGAGTCATCTAAAGAAGTGTTTGTGCTACAACCGAGCTCTCTCCCTGCGTCATGCTCAGAAATCAATCAGGGGTTAAGCTCACACCTTCTAACGAGCTCTTCTTAGAGGTATGTCTCAGCCGTTTGCTCGGGGCAGCCTCAGCCAAAGGTACAAACGCCCGGGAAACACAGAGCAGAGCCAGGGAGACGTGCGATGAAGAAAGAAAAGCAGAGTGGAGAAATGAGGGGGCAGCCGAAGTCTGATGGAAATGGAAACAAAAGACGGCTTGTTCAGGCAGAACAAAAAGGAAGGTGGGATGGAGACAGATGGGAAAAGAAGGAAGCGTAGGTGAGGGCATTAGTCAAGTTGCTGGGTCTCCCGCCTTCCTACCGCAGCACACAGGTGTGTGCTTCACCTGCTCCTCATTAGCTATGCACCTGGGCCCTAATGGGGAGAGGTTGTCACAATGAACTAGGGTAAGCATCACCCCAGAAAAGATGAACATCTTCCTTGACTCGTCCTCGTGCAGACCCAAAACAAGAGCACAATCTTCTGTGAGTTACGTCAAGCAGGAGCCATTTTGCTTTGCAAACGCTCCCCGTCCCCGAGAAAGTCAGAAGAGCCGCTTCTCTTACCTGGGGTTTATTTCCTTGTAATTTGTTTTATTGTTGTTGTTCTGCACCTCAGCCCAGCTGTTCTCATCGAGTCTGGCAATTAATGTAATTTATTCTTTTGTGAGTTTAATGGCCTTGGGTGAGACCGAGACACAACAACGGCAGAATGACAAATGTTTGACAAAAGGTTTTTCTGGGCTTGGGTTGAGGCCTGCGCAGGAGTTTTGACAAATACTGGAGCCCTTGGAGCCTTCGTCTCACAGTTGGAAAGGAATTCTTCTACTAAACAGACACAAGCCTTGTTCTTCCTTGAAAATAGGATAGGAAGGATTAAAGGTGAAACACAGGTAAAACCTGAGATATGAGAGCAGGAGTCTCCTGTTTTCTTCCGCTCGACCCTCCCTCCTTCCTCCCCTTTCTCGCGTGCTTCCTTTGTTTCTTTTATTTTATTTTTATCCGCAGACGAATGACTAAAGCTGTCAACGTGTAGACAGAGTTAAAACTTTGACAAAGAAAAATCACTCACTCTGTACTCTTTTATCGCTAACAGCTTCTTCCTTGGCACCACGGTTGCCCCCTCAGTTTCACAAAGTTATTTAATCCTCTGTTGTGCGCTCTTTAAGCAGCGTGAGTATCGGTGTCAACTGAATAATAACGATAGCGAAGAACTGATATTGCATACAGCATGCGGTTTAACCGAACTGTCTAATTATTAACGGCGTATGACTGCTCACTGCCACGGGATCGCCGAATCACTGTCACGCTCTCCAAAAGCTGTTGTGCTACGGTAATTGCTGCCCAGATGATAGCGGCACTGTCACCCAGAAAGAGACCCATCCTATCACCGACCAATTGCATCACGGGATGAAAGTGATTGCTCTGAATTGTAAGTGATTAGAGTTTGTCTAGACGTCTCAGGGAGTGATTGGATTGATTTGATGCCAGGGAGTAAATCGGACACTGTCACTGAATCACTTTTAAGCCTGTGTCATCAGGATTTCATACTACTGATATCATTTTTCTTATGGTAGCCTGTGTACTTAATCTATATGTAGTGATAGTTCCACTTTTTTCCTGTTTAAAGATCTTCAATTTGTACTCATCTTACTCTTTTCCTATTCTTCTCGTACACCGTGTCTTCCGCTCGTGTTCGTTTCCCTTCTCCTCATTCTTCTCCTTATTAGTCTGTCAGTTTTCTTCTTATTCTTATTCTTCTGTAGTGAAGCCAAAAAACCAAAAAGCACACAAGCAAATCATAAAAACAGAAAATTGAAACAGAAAAAATCTCTGAAATATTTAAAAAATAAGATCTGTGCACCAACTGGTCTCACAGAAAAATACTCAGTGAGGGTATTTAAAAGCACGGGCTGCTCCATATTAAGATAAGAAATACTTTATTCATCCCAAAAGGTGGGAAATTACTGTGTTACGGCAGCCAAAGCATTAAAACCAACTTTTCTCGGTGAAATAAATAAAATATCACTGAATAAAATGGGTATAAAATTACACTGAAGGAAGAGCTCAATTGAATAGAAAATAAAAAAGTGGATAGCTCAATGATTCAAAAACTAAACAGGATAGAGTAAGCAGCTTAAAGTTAAAATGAATGGGGGTGTTATGGCTGTGTGGCAGCGGAGCTCAACCAGATACTGGAGAAAGTGTTCAGCTGCATGACCACTAAGCAGCTGCAGACGAAGGTTGGGATGCATTAATTAACCACAGACCTTCATAGTAATATTCCCAGGATTACACTGCTTTTCAATCACTGCTACTGCAATCCCTTCACATTTCTTCTCACTGCTCAGATTAACCTTCCCTTCTCTCTGTAAAGTCCCCAAACCAGATAGGGTAAGAATAGGTGTTGGGGAAGTGTTTTACCCTGTGGTGGGCAGGACAGTAACCCCACCTGTACTCTACTACTACCATAGGCGGTGTTGGGGAAAGCATTTTACAATGGATTAAATGTTCAAAAGAAACTTCTGGTTCATTTTCCTGTGGACAAATGCGACAAAAGTTTAACTTTTGTTTTAGAAAAAGGAAGGAACACCTGAATCTCATCCCATCTGTGAAGCATGGCGGAGGGAGTATCAGGAACTGGCTAACATTAAAAAATTAAGGGAGTTGATACATTTATAATTGCATCAGAACATTTTCATAGGTGAATATCAGGGCAGCAGTCCATGACACGAAGCTTGGGAGAGGCTGGGTCATTAAAAATCAACAACAGAATGACTGAAGTGGAAGCAAGTTCTTGTTACGGGATGGCCGAGTGAACGTCTTCACTTTAACTCTTTTGAGATGCTGCATCACGACCTCAGAGTTGCCTGGAAATACTGATGAAGTCTCAAAAACACCTGCAGGAAATATCAAGAAAAGCTCCTACAAGTTGCAGAAATTAAGAGTTCGCTTAGGTTTCTGAACCTGAAAACTGCTTGAATATGTTCAATAATAAAGAAAAACAGGAGAAAGGTACAACTGTTTGTTTGTGTGTCTTTAGTTTAGTCGGTTTGTGTTTGGTTTCTGTTCAAAAAACATTTTTCTATATATGCATTTTGTTGTCGTTATAGTGCATGTAGTTTGTGTTTGTATCTCTTAACATTATTGTGTCTCGCAGTGCTTCTGTATCCAGGACAGGCTTGACAAAGTGCCCTTGGTATGTCCGAATTAATGGTTTGAGTGTCTATAAGATTGTCTGGTAGTGTCTGGAAAGGAGCGGAGAGCGCTGCCAAATGGCTCACGTCCAGCAGGTTGAAGAAGTCTGCTGCCATAAAGCGTACTCTACTATAATCGGAATTACTTGAAAACAGGTCGTTTAACTATTGCAGTTAACAATAAAATCATTCTCCCCCGTTCATGACATCATATTCAGAAATGAAGTAGAATGTAGCTGACATCCTTTTACAGGTTAAAAGGGATAATTTACCTGATGCATACACCACAGCACTCTATTAGACCACTATTAAACCCATTCCTCTGTTTGGGGATGAGCCATTTCCCTTAAACCACAACTCTCTTTACATGCCGGTCAAGCGTATGTTCCATTTAACTCGCCGTGGCTTTCTTTTTACTTATATTGCATTGTAAGATTGAGACCTGAGAAGAAAACCAGTCTGATTCTTCTCAATGTTCTGATCAGATTTGTCAGAATGCTTTTTATATTATGAGGGAATGATTACAGGAAAGCCAGTGAAACAAGGCAAAATCTGCATTGGGAAAAAACCCTCAAATGTTTTCTTCCACTTAGCTCATTTGTCATGCATGGAACAAAAGCTGAGAGAGGTTTCAAGGACGAGGTTTTAGACTCGTCTGCTCTATTGATTGGTTAACGAGCCTGCATTCAGACCACTTCCACATCGAGGGGCGAGCGCCGCACAGACACAATGGAGCACATTTCCCCTGTTCACAATGCGGGCATGCAGCGGTCGGCTGCCTGCTGTGGAAACAGGCCCACAATCAGGCCCTCTGCCAGGGGGACACTGCCAGGGGTGAGGATGGAGAAAGGGAGAAGTGTCGAAAGGAACAGAGACAGAAAGATGTGGAAGAAGGTTGGATTCAAGGAGAGCAAAGGGCAGAAAGGAGAAAAGTTGAAGGGAGAATGATGTGCATGGTGTAGTGAAGAGAAATTGTAAAAAAGCTTAGAAAAGTGTGATCAATGTGTGGAAATGTATTTTAAACGTGGTGGACTCTAGGGTATAAAAGAAGTGCAATGAACAAGAAATGAGTAAGACTTGGAAGTGGTGGAGAAAATTTTCTTTTAAAAAGTAAGGGTGCACAGAAGAACTGCAGTGGAGTTAAGTTAAAATAAGAAGAGGAATAAAATACTAATTATCTGATCTAGTCTAAAGAAACCACAGCTTATTTGTCTGCGTGGAGGAAAATAAAGGTGTTGGGAGGTTTAAAGTTTAAATGGATGCTACAGGCAAAATGGAGAGCTGCCTTAGGTGAAATATGATGCACCTAAAACTGGCTGTACACCAATTTCTGCAGTCCCAGACAAAATGTGACTTTCATGAAATAATGACGATGGCTTTGGTTGCGGCTCCATGGTGATCCTGCAGAGCGAGAGTTCAAAATTCACCTTTTTATATGGTCTTGTGGTCAGAGACAGCTTGAAGGAATTTTAGGATGGTTACTTCCCAATGTAAACGCTGTGGACTTCATCTACTGACCAACCAATAACTGTGATTAAACAGCCACAAACAAAATAGCATTTCATTCTAACAAAGAACGAAATCCAGGTGAGTGCTGGCCTTAGCTGGTTTAGGGAGTCACAAAATACACAACAGTTGCAGTACAGACAGAGTTTTTCTACTATTTAAGTTCACTGCCACCACCTTGGATTGTTTGGTGGGGGAGCTCCGACTTTCCAAGTTGGAAATTGTAGTATTTGCGACTTAACTTGGAACGTGCCAATAGTTAGGAGTTGGCAGTATAGAGTTAGAGCTTATTCGAGGGTTAAGATTTAAATGTAGTCAATTGAATCATTATTTTAGTGATTCACACCACTAAAAGTTAAACTAAAAGCTGGTGAATTGATCCATTTTGAGAAATTGTTCAGTTCAAGTTTTAAGGCTGTCAGATATGAA
The DNA here is from genome assembly GCF_000239375.1 of Pundamilia nyererei. Classification (NCBI taxonomy): domain Eukaryota; kingdom Metazoa; phylum Chordata; class Actinopteri; order Cichliformes; family Cichlidae; genus Pundamilia; species Pundamilia nyererei. The sequence goes on from NW_005187527.1 coordinate 222,576, forward strand.
GTTTTTGTTGACATATTTGTTAGGTCATGGCTTTTATTAGCTTAACTTTTCCAGTTAATTGCTTGCATTTGCAGACATTTTTTTGCAGGCTTTAAAGTGATATATTTTTAAAGCGCATACAGTTTATTTATAATTTTGACAAAGTTTTTTGCTGGAAAATCACATTTAATCACATTTAGGATACAAGAGGTCTTTCAGTTTTAATAAAGATGATTATGTTTTCTCAGATTATATTATAAATATTCAAATGAGCTGTTATCTCATTAAATAGGCACAGATTGGCATGAACCTCAGAGACAGAACATTAAACAGCTAAATGTGTATTTTGGACATTCTCTTGCTCACAGAAGCAAACTAGCCTTAAATTTCAAAACTGTCCAGTTGATGATTATATGTTTTTTATGATCTGTCCTGTGTTGGCTCACTTCAATAATTAGTTGGATCTCTAAACATTTTCTTCATCCACGCCTCATCTTCTGACACATCAACATGTAAATACATTTTAATCTAGCCGGTTGTCGGCTGGGTAGTTTATTATAAAACTGTATTTATTAACTAATCGTATGTTTTTGTTTTGTTTCTGTTCTTTAGGAAACTATACTGACATTAGCCATTAAAATATTTATAAGTACAGTGGAGCAGAAACAACGCAAAACTCTAAAGCAGAGGTACGCCTGAAAATTCTGCTCGACTGAAAGAAAATGGTAAAAGTTTAATAGAAATATTTTGTAGGTTGCACAACCTCCCTCACTGCCTACTGTCCTCTCAAGTCTTTAAAAATACAGTCCGTCTTGTGCGCTTGACTTCATTGCATGTGACACGCTCCTGTTTCTAGCTTTCGCTGGTTAGCTGCGCTGTGTCCTCCCTGGGCTTCATCTGCCTTCCTGCCTGCACGTCTTTCTGTCTGTCTGTCCGGGTTTCAGCTTGTCTCACCTGTCTTTATCTGTATGTATCATTGTCTTTTTCTCCAGTCTTCCCTTTATCTGCCTGTCTCTGCTTATTTTCCTCTTCTCGAATGTCTGTTTTTATTTTGTGTCACCAGCTGTCTTGTCTCATTCCTTTGACTTTCCTGATTGTTCTTTTCTTCTTCTTGTTTTATTTTTTGATTTGTCGCAGGTGGAATCAAGGACCGATTCCCATCGGTACTGCTTTAGTCATTTGAGGTGAAAAGTGTTAATGTTTTATTAGAGTAAGCCAGACTAGAGGAGCGCACGCATACCTGCCAACACACATATGCAGCGGTAGCTTTGGTTGAGTGTCGAATGAATGAATGAGATGACTTGCTGAACACAAAAATTTAATGATTTGCAGATTAAGAGAAAAAAAAAAAAGCAGACAATCTGGAAAACAGCAAACACATATGTGGCAGACGCTGAGGAGAGATGGAGAAGCAGTGAGGGTGAAATAGAGAAACCAGGGAGCACTACAGGACTTGATTTGTTGTTCCCGCTCCCTCCTACGCTTCTGGCTCGCTCCGGCGTTGGTGTACTTTAGTCCTGGGGAAGGGGTCATGAGCTCAACTCAACACTCAGTGGCTGACCTCTTTTTCTTTTTTCCTTTTTTTTTGTCCGACAGCTTTTGTGCTTGTGTGTAGGGGAACACATAGAGCTCTCAAAATCCCCCTTTCCCCCCCTACCCAACCCCAACCTACTCCTGTACTCAGATCTCATTTTCGTGGGCCGTAAAACATTGAGTTGTTAAATTTCTTTATGCGTCCTGCTCCCCTCGTGCCCCAAGGGCTCCTGGTGCGTTTTAAATTGAATGATTGCCTGCAGCTCTCAGATTGTTTAACCTCTGCAGTGGCACCAACTGCTCTGTAGGGCTGTATTTTTAGAAGTTTTGCTCGTGTTTCCCCCTCCCCTCCACCTGTGGTTTAAGAAAAAAAGAAAAAGAAATGAAGAGCGAGAGAGAGTGATGGCCATTCCTGGGGAGGTCCTCAGCCGAAGCGTGCTCGGCTTTGTGCGCTCGGGTGTGTTGTGTGTCTGTCTGCTTACAGTGAGGAGAAAGCAGAAGCGCCTCGAGGTGTGCACGCATGTGAGACAGCCAGCGAAGGCGTGCATGCATTACCGTGTGAGGCGCGTGTGAGGGCGACTACCGTTTTTCCCCTTATTTATGACCCTCACCTCTGTCCAGGATGCCAGTTTGTCTGAGGAGCAGCGGGAGGGGGAGACATAAGGGGGGAAAGAAGGGGAGAAAAAAAAAGCAATTGGGCGATTCCGAGGTGAGCGCTGTTCGGGGCCCGTTAGCTTTTATGGCCCACTAAAGAAGAAGAGAGAGAGAATGAACATCCTTCCTGCCTTGATTGACTTCTCCTTCGCTTCCCCGGCCCTGCTACAAGCTCCTTTTCTCCACTCTCTTAAGTAGCAATAATGGACATTCTCATATCTACTCTGGAAGCATTTCTCCAGGCTATAGGAAACCAGCAAAAATAAGTACGACAAATTACCTCCCATAATCATACCTTGGCTGTGGGGTTATTATTGTAGATTTAAACAGCTATACTTTGATGTCACACACAGGGAGTCAGCCCCTTAGGGCTTACCGGGTAAGCCAGATATGTAATAAAGAGCAAGTAAGCTGTAATTACACTCCGATAACTTTGTCAAGGGCACAAAGAAGTGTTTTTCATGTTAAGTTGTAAATCTGACACAACGGTCGTGTCCTGCAGCACTGGTGGCTGCTGCTCCTCCATCTCTTGGCTGGCTTTGTTTGGACACACTTTACCCCCCTCATTAAGTCTACCTGCGATATGACGAAGACCTCTTTAGTGGGAATGTGACTTTGATCCTGCTTCTGTGTATTTTCCTGCCTTTTTTTCCAGTCCCACAACTCTTTTGTTATTGGGTGTGTTTTATGCGATGTATGCACAACTCACAGCCGCTGTTTATTTGTGTTTGTCTGCAGTTTTTGACAGCGTCTTGTGGGTTTGTGCCTTTATATTAGTTAACCATACCCTCCGTTCCTACACTATGCAATATATGAGAGAGCAGGGGAGAGTGAGTCCAGGCCATACTTGTGATTCAATATGCACACCCCCATGGACCAAGGCTTAGGGGAGTGCATGTGCTGATGAAAAAGTAATGTAGTGTGTCTGCAAGGTACGGCTGGCTTTTCCCTCTCGCTTCTTCGACTACAAAACCTTGCCTTCCATACCAACCTGGGACCTATTCAGCTAAAAACAGCTCCCCAAAATGCTTCCCTGTTAGTTTGTCTTTGTCTTTTTTACTGTATTTCTGAGGGAGAGACATGTTTAAGATATAAGCTATAAAAAGCATTTGTATGAGTTAGTGGAATATTTAAATAGCAACCAAAGAAAATCAACAATTAAATTTGGGAATTATATTGTACTGTTTGGCTAGTATAGTAGTTTTGCAAAATAAGAGTCTCGGGTTTCTCCTTTTCTAATCTCTAAATATGAATGTTAATACCCGGACAGATTTGGGGGTCTATAAGTAATCTGTCACCTCAGAATTAAAAGGATCTTGGTTGTGAATAATAGAACTGCTTCATGCTGGAGGAGGATCAATACCACAATATGATTTCAGAGATTTCACAATATGGCAACCTGAAAGAGTTTGCAGTTTGAGAAGTACAGTAGAGCCTCTTCTTCCCCTTCTTGTATACAGTCTCTGTGTTGGGGTTGTGCTTCAGCCTTTCGTCAGTGTTGACAATCAGGTACTGATACCCCTCTACCCGCATCGGGTCAAAATGGTTCATGTCCTCATCTGTCTAAAGCAAGTCACCATCTTTCTGGTCTATTTCACATTCAGAAGCAGATGATTACCAGACCGCTTCCCGAAGTCATCTCTACTACTTGCCAATCACTTGTACATCTCAATACTGCTGAATCATTGGAATCAGAATATTTATGTACAGTTTCTGCATGACCCAGAGTAGAGCTGAAGGCTACGTTGTACTAGGTGAATAGAAATGGAGACAGCACAGTCTGTTATGGAGCTCCTGTATTGCACATATCAGACAGAACTCTGCTCAATCTTTCATACCATGGCTTGTCCATCAGGAAGTCAGCAATCTACAAGATTGTGGGAATGTTTATTGACATTTCCAGTAGCTCCTCAATCAGTAGCAACAAAGAAGATGAATGCCACCCTGCAGACGTCACTATCTATGCAGGAGCAGAGATGGGCGCGTTACTGTAATCTGATTACTTTTTTCAAGTAACAAGTAAAGTAAGGGATTACTATTGCAAAATCGGTAATTAGATTACCGTTACTTTCCCGTAGGAACGCT
>NW_005187527.1:227648-237977 GCF_000239375.1 Pundamilia nyererei
TGTGCAGGAGTAATATCTCTGTAGCATATAGAGGACTGTCTCATACATTCCCATATTTGCTCAGGGTCTGTCTGCAACCTGCAAAGAGTTGAGAGATGTGGTCTTGGTCTGACTGAGACTGCCCACTCTGAGGTGCAGGACTCTGTATGCATTTGAAACATTCGCACATAGCAAGAGTTGTCCTCTGCTGTCACTAGCGGTACAGTTACATGCTGTTGAAAGGCTGATAATGTTCTCTTCAGATAAACATCTCTATCTGCTTGCAAAGATCAGAAGCCAGGTACTGTAGCAGTGTGGTCCAGGAATTTGATCTTCCATCTGGGTTTTAATTGACACTCCCAGCATTATCGTCGAAGGATTTCATATTCCCCATGGTGAAAACTGGAAGTGATGGTTTGGGATAACAGATCTTGTTCCACTAGCACTGGTGTACTTCCATTCATCCATCCATCCAGCCAGCTGCTTACTAACAGAGATGTCCTAATTAAATATCTCTTTCTTTACCAAGCTATAAAACATAAAATAATAAAGAATTAGCTATGGCTTACCACATTAATTCCAAGTGTCATTTGAAATCACAAAAAGTACCTCTCCTTTCTCTCTTAGTCTGTCTGGACCCCTCATTTATCTGGATCTACCTGTTAGAATTATATTATCAGCAGCTCTAATTTGTGTATTTTACGGGGTCAATTCACAGGAAGCACTTCAGGGTAAATTGAAAAAGTGAAATGAGTGCTGACAACCTCATCAGTACTGTTTGTCTTCCGCTTACATACGCTTAAGCACACTTCCTCTGATGTCAAAGAGCCCTGGTGAAGAGAAACAGTAGCCACACCTTGGAGTGTGACAAGTGAGTCACTTAAAGTAACAGCATCCCTGTGATTGATGTCCTCTGTGCGTTTATGTTTGGCTTGCAGGTGGGAGGCGTGGAAGTGAATGGAGGGAAAACAGAGGGCAGACAAGGGATTGATATCCCACTAGAAAGTGGTGGGCCAGGTGAAAGAGGAGAGGAGCTGTGGGAGGTAGCAAGGGACTTGTCCCGCAGCAAGTTAAATCTATCTCCCTCACTACTTCTTCAACTATGGTCTCTCTGTCCTTGGGCAGGGAGTGCTGACGAGGCAGGGTTTGTCTTTGTCCCGCTAAAAAAAAAAAAGTACCAAGACTGCAGCCTTATTACAAAACTTTGCCCAAGGTCTCTGATTTCAAGAAACTTAAGAAAAAACTTTCAAAATTTGGATTGTTGAGAAAGTACCAAATTAAAAAATGCAGATCGAACAAGTTTGTCAACCCAGGGGGATACAGTATATACAGTAAAGCGCTGGACATAATGCTGCTGCACTGTTTTCTGTTTTCTCCATTTAATATCACCATCAGCTAATCTGCATTGTTCTGTAAACACGATCCATTCCCAACATTCATCTAACAAACCATTTCAATTCACTTCCCCAAGTCGCTTGCCAATTTCCTTAAGCATACAACAGAACGGAGCTGTCTGGAATTCATATGCTGCGCTATGTATATTCAGCGTAGCACTTTCTCCAAGGGGAGCCAAAGCCCATTTGCTGGCCAGGCTCGTTTGGCAGTCATGGCTCCGACACATACAGAACAGTACATTAGCATAAAATCGGGCACATCCGTGTGGCAAAGCTAGCCAAAAGAGACATAATTGCTATTGACAGAATTAACAAACACATTAAATCCCCACATTAATTAGAAAGTCAAATGTAAAAACTGTCAGGGGTGGCGGACAGCTGTCATCCATCATCTCTCTCATTGGAGTTTCATGGTAATTCATTTTCCGGCGGTTAATTTGCTTCATTTTTGCAGTGGACTTAAAGCACAGCATGTTTTAATTACGGTTGCCCTGAATGAAGTGGCCGCTCTCATAACCGCGCCTACTGAGGAGCGGAGATGTTGGTGCGGTCAGCTCCTGTGATGACCAACCAAATTAGGCTGTCAAGGCAGTTTAGCTTGCGGGCAGCTGATGGATTGATTATTTCTTCTTTAAATCGGACGATTGGTTTAATCATTAAGGATAAAACAGAAATCATGACCAAAACAAATAAATGTCTATTCAAATAAATGTTGATGACCACAGAGAAGCAACACACGATTTACTCATGTGTCAAGGGAATTAAGTCTTCGAGATAATAGATTAAATGTCTTTGTTTCTTTCTCATAAGTTGTCTATTTCTTATCAATTACTGATCATTTTTTCCTTCTCTCTTCTATGTGCCTCCGCTGGTGGCCTGGCTTGGTTTGGATACTGAAACGCCTTCACTTCACTTCTCAGGTAGTTTGAATTAATGTCTTTATTCTTTTATTTTCAATCTGTAAGCATCTGTGCAAAACTATACAATACTGCTTAAATCAAACAAAAATGTATAATTAGTTCTTTTGCTGAAATAAAAAATTATAAGATTATAAGAAGATCTGGAAATGTTAGCTTATAACAATTAATCCCAAACATGTCATCCTGAGTCTATATTGTGTTTCACACTTGGCTCACATTTGTCAAGCAGTAGGCTGTAGTCAACAAGTGAAGCCATTGCAATTGTTCTACATCATTACCCTCTATTCACCTTTGACCCCTTTCCACACTCTCCTGCAATACCAATCAAACAGGCATTAATATTTCAAAGCATCCTCACAAGGTGCGTGAAAGGAGTCATTACGAGAGAAAGCATTTGCACTTGCAAATCTGAGTATATCTCATCTTTTAATGTCGGCTAGCGGTTGTTGGGCGTCTGCTCACCCCGCCGACTTTCTAATGTTTCTCCTGCTCGTCTGCAGAATTCATGTATTCATCTCTGTGTAGTGACAGGAATGACAGCCTGCACGCTGACGCCTCTGCACACAGAGCGGCACGCCCGGCACGCTAGCGCACACCCCCCCCCTCCTGTCAAAGAGGTTAAGATCACATGTTTGTCGGGGCCGTACCCCGGTGCCAGACTCCATAGAGGAACACGTGCATGGCGACAGGGCTGACCTCGGACAACATGGTTGTTATCCCTCGAGGAAGCCCAGCTGTCAATCATCCGATTGTACATAAGGCATTCTGTTTGATGATAAAATACAAAGTGCTGTTATAAATAGTCATGACATTGTACAGAAAACAGAATGGTAAAAAAAAAATATGGTTCAAATCTTGCTCTTGACTTTTTTGATCTTTCTTGGCTTTGATCGCTTCTCAGCAAAACTGTTTCCGCAGAGCGCTTAAACGGAACCGTAATATCGACGAGACGGAAGATAAAACAGAAGTGACACGCTGACGTATTTGAGCTGCGAGTGACCAAATAACATAAAGATAAGATAAGAAGAACTTTATTTATCCCGAGGGAAATTCTTTTGTCATCGAGGGAAATTCTTTCGTCATTGAGGAGGTTAAAACAAATGAGAAGGTTAAAGAAGCGTTATTAGACGGTGCAAATTTGCCTCTGTTCAAACATTTCCCACATTCAACTGGTGACTCTGATGATAAAGTGACCACATTTCTCAGTCAAAGATCCCACAGACACTCGCCCTTTGAAATGGTAGGAAAAACCAAAACTCACTCCCCCCAAAACCCCCAATCTCACCTTTTGAACTAACCCTCTCCTTTCATCCCTGCTCTCTCTTTACATGTCCAATCGTTTATCTGTCTACCACCACATTCATTTCAATTAGAGCCCGTGCCGACTCTCTCTCCCTCTCCTTATCGATTGATGCCCCTGGCAACATGGGGCACAGGCGCTTTAGGACCTCCGCCGCTATCTTCAGCACGCACGCACGCACTCGCGACCGCGTGTGCATTTGTGCTGTTTATGGGCTTCGCCCTGGTCTCAGACGCAGCGGGCACCTTCGCCACTATGATCAACAATAAATATGAGCAGTGGCAAACAATTACCCCCTTAACGAGGGATTAATTGTGTCAAGATGGAGTGAGGTCAGCGCAGAGGTCGGTGAACGTCGTACATTCCTAATGTGTTTATTTTCATTAGTTAGGAACATTAGTCTTTCCCCTAGCAGCACCACTGTCCATTGATTTTTCTTCCTTTGGTTTTTTTGTGTTGTTGGTTGTTTTTTTTTTAGAGACAGTATGCAAGTGTGTGCGCACTACTGCATGTAGTTATGTGTGCACCGCTCAAAGTAATATTATGAGTGTCTGAGCATAGAGCTGGCTATTGACTCTTGCTAGATCAATATTATAAATGCCTCTAACGGTGGCAGTTAAACTCATTTGTCATTTATTGGTGGTGGTGGTGTGCGTGCGGAGGGGGGAGAGTCCTCAGAGAAGCGACAAATGTATCAATCTATCGAAGCGCTAACTTCCCTTGCCGGCCTCTAAGTGTGTCATCATCCAGGATCATAACTTGAGGCGAAGCTCTGTCATGTTCACTGACGACAAGTGATTAGGTGGGACAGCGTCGTGGCGGGGCAGGGAAATGAAAGGACTGGTCATTTGTTTCTGGGTGGTAAAAATGAGGCGGTGTGCATCGAGCTGCCACCACCTGTCCCCCGTGGCTGATGGAGACGCGCCGTCTGCATGTTTACATTCGATTTGTGCGGACGTGCGTCGTTGAGGGCGTTGGAGAGAGAGGGAGGCGACAGATTTTGAAGGCTCGCTGCGAGGGAACGCGAGCAAAGCGGGTCTTAAATTGAATCAGTTTCTGGTTGCTGCAGTTGACATTGTTTAGACTTTGTCATTGACAGCCAGCTGCAAAGCTACAGTGAAGAAGGATGGATGCCGGCCTTTCAGGCCTACGCCGCAAAGAGAAACCGTTCAAGGGAGGATTCTCGCTTTGCTTCGATTGTTCTTTGAACACATTTATCTACTGATTTAACTAGATAGATTTTTCAGAGCAGTAAAAAGCCTTTCCAGTCAAATATAAATTTACTTCGAGTTCCAGCAGTGATGAAAAAACATTTTTAAATCCAAGAAGAGCACATTCTTACGGATATCTACATATTTACATATTTAGGACTAAACCAAGGTTTGCTGTCATCTGTAAACATCTATAAGATGATAAAATACTATATTCAGCTGCATGTGGTTAACCGTGCTTTACAAGAATTCCAAAAAGTCGGCCCAGAGTTGGCCAAAGATGCACAATGACGCTCCCAGCTGTGTACAAACAGCCAAACAATCCAATCAAAAACAGCCACAGTTTCTAGTATTTCCAATCAGCATTAACTTGCAAATATCTGTCACAGCTATGTGCAAAAAATGTTTCTGATGTATGAACTGCAAATAAACATTTCAGTCACACATGCATAGGAGTCAGGCGGCCATATTTGCCCCCTTTCTGATGACGTCACATCCTCAGCCTGTGTCAATAACGGCGTGTGGATTGTGATTGATTTTTACCAGAACTTTAATCACTTATGAATGCTCTACAAGTAGGTGTTTATCTATTCGCATCATTACTAAACCACAGTCATTCAAAGAATGGACACGGCAGATTTAAGACTTTAAACTTGTTTTGTGGCTACAACACAATTTGTAAAAAGTTGTACCAGAGAATCCTAAAATCCATCACAGCATAAAATAATGTAACCTGTCAATCAATATTATAATATGAACTAAAATAAGTTAAAAAATGAGTCAAATTTTCTATAGATAGCACCTTTCAAGATAAATATCAGGGCTTCACAACAAAATCCTAAGAACACACAGACAAAAAGTTACCCAAAAGCAATTTTTACAAAGATTAGTTTTTAGCTCCTTTTTAAGCTTTTAAGCTCAGCGGGAGAGCGTACTCTCTACAAAAAGGTTGCTTTGCATTATCTCTGGCAAATTACAAGTCCTTTCACTTAATCTCTGGAAACCGATACTTGCATATGAATATGGAGAATTTCTACGAAAGCTTTCGGGTTTCTGTTTGTAGCCTAAGTAGTACTGAGCACACAGGTTTGAACAGGCTTTGGTTGCATGCAGGTAAATAGTTCCTGCAAAGGCCAAATAAAGGAGTATATTTTTTAAAATTCAGTCTAACAACCACTGGCTATCATTTGACTGAGATTTAGCTTTTTATGTATCTATTGAAATCCATATACATTATTAAACAGTGACTGGCACACAGAATAGAAGTTCTTGGTTTGGACATTATTAGGTACACAGCTCGGAAACACTTTCTGTCATAATCAATGAATGTATTATGCTTTAAAAAAGCAGGTAGTGAACTGAAGTGCTAGCATGTGTTGATGATTATGGCTGCTGTTTGTCATATTACCCTCTTTGACACCTGTACTGTTCCATCTATACGGAGCCAAACCACAGAGAGGCACTCTGACTTCTCCACATCCAGACGTCAGTGCCTTATGTGTGCTGTTTTTTCTTTCCAGAAGGTAAACAATTTCTCGTCCTTGTCAGACATGAAAGACAGATTGCTGTATATGTTGTGTGTATACATGTGTGTACCTATTAGCACACAATATCATCCCCAGGGATCTTTCTTCCCTCGTTTTCCCTTTCTCCTCCTCTTGGCATTCTCTTCTTTTCCCCGAAGCTGTAGCAAGCTATTTATAGTGAGAAGAAAGGAAAGACTATCAAAGCTGGTTCCATATATCAAAGCCGATCCGATCGTTTCCACTTCTCTAACTCCACAATGTCCTCCTTCCCAGCTCTGCTGTTCTAAAACAGGAAGGCAGGGAAAGCCCCAGAAGAAATCCTGCTTCCTCTACCCACCAGACACCTACCAGTGGGGAGGGGGAAAAAAAACTGATGAGGAGTGGAGAAGAGTGGAGTGAAAGTGTGGGAATGTGTGTGAGAGAGTGCGAAAAGTACGCATCTACATTTATGCATGCATGTGTTCAAATGTGTTTCTTTCGTGTTTATGTGCCGCACGCACACGTTGGTGGCTCGAGGGTTTCGGCGGCCCAGGGGTTTGATGTGTTGATGCGACATGGCCCTCATTGTCGCTGCAGCAGCTAATGAAATTACAATGAGGTCTGAGAGGCCCACAGTGGGCAGGCCCGTAAGATGCCACTGCCTGAATCCATATTAAACAAACAGTTTCCCCTCCAGCAAGCACCGCCTTCCCTGTACTCACCCTCATGCAAACACGCAGCAGGGGGAAAAACAAGACCAACGGCGAGAATCTAACGCAGCTTTAATAGGAGTGCAGCTCGAGTTCATTCACAGATCTTATGGAGGTGAAAGCTTGTTGCTCTGAGTACTTGCTCCTTTCCAAGTGCAGCAGTCCAGATTGAATTACTCCTGGAACTTTAAATGTTTCAGTTTATGCCCGCTGAATCGCTTTTAAAGCAGAGTGCTCAATCCATTCATCTTTTATGCTTTTATTTTGGGGAAGACTCTGAGAGAGACACACACACACACACAAATAAGCAGCTAATAAATTTCAAAAAACTCATGAAAATGTGTTTTTCTTTTGCCCACTGGGGAGGTGGGGATGATGGTGTATTTATTTGTTTTGTATTTTTGTTATCAGGAGATAATGGCGAGAACAATGAGGAATACCCTCGGAGAGGAAGAAAGTTAAAAACAAACATTAAAGCATCTGCTTCATCAAAACTTGTAGGACTTACAGTTGCTCTATGAATATTATAATTATCTGAGTAACTAACTAACTGTATTTAGACTTTTAATTACACATCCCAGCTTTCTGTATTTTCATACAGTGATTTTGACTTCCACAGTAAAAATCCACACGTTTGTAAGGCTTTTTGTTCACATTAGCTTTAATTACAAACCTGCATTTAGCAAAAGCTTCATAAACTATAATAAAAAACTGGAGCAGTAATGGATCAGCAAAGATTTAAGAACCAAAGTGGCCAAATGCATCCTTACACCTTATTAAACACCTCTCCCTTCCTCCCAGAAAGTGTTGAGATTCCAAGCTTTATTTTATATTAGATATACAAGTCTTGCATACTTGCATGCCTTCAGAGTTAAACAAGAAATGAAAAGAGCTCATTATTAAAGCATTTGAGACAAACTTAGTGAAACCTCTAAATGTCAGTTAGCTGTGTGGCAGGCAGGTTGTGGACCCGAATGAAGATCTCGTGATGCAGAAGTGGAACCCTTATTGTTGCCTATAATTTAGGGGGTAAGCTCAAACCAGGGAGAAAACACATAGAGGGTTTTTTTTAAAAACACGTATAGGAACTAAGGAAACAGGGAACATGGGAAAGGGGAGCACAGGGTATTAAGGGAAGACACGACAAAGGGCAAGGAGGAGACTCAGACAAAATATACACAGGGTAATGAGGCCAGGGGAAGACAGGTGGAGAAGGCAGGCGGGAAACACAACAGGAACAAATCAAAGATAATGAGACAAGGGAAGGTAAACTCAATACAAGGCATGTGAGACAAGAGACTATCAAACTAAAACAAGAAGTAACTAATAAACGAACACCTGACGTTGAGAAGGGGAGGCGCAGGGAAACTCCATTAATCAAAATAAATAATCACTGTAAAACCAAGAATACAAAAGTAACTAAAACTGAACTCCAAGACATACAGTAGAGAAGATGAGCTCTAGACCGAAGACTCAAAACATCTGAACATCAACTGTTTATAACCAAAACAGAGAACAATTCATATAAAGCTGGAATTTAGAGTTCAAAGACAAACTCTCATCAGAGACCAGCAGACTTGGAAGTGTTAACAAACAAGTGGCTTGTAGTGCATTTCAAACAGGCTTTTTTCTTTAATTAGTACCGTGTATGCCTTATTTTATCATTCAACCTGTTTAAATGGGCTTTCTGTGCTCTAAATCACCATGTGCGTACCAAGATAACTGTATAATCGCTTTTGTTTAAAAGCACTTTAGGAAACATAGTTTCAAAACACTTGACAGTTGGAGTAATGCATTACATGCTATTTTGTTAGCAGCTTAGCCGCTGTGTACTGGATTGAAGCTTGGCTAGGGCATATTGACGAATGTATGTGGAAAGCCAGTTATAATAACTAAGATCAGGAGAAATTAGACTGAATGTGGATAAAAAAACTTAAAAGAAGAAGAAAATAACTGGCAAACAAAGTCTAGGTGAAGTCTATAATACCATATAACTTGTTCCCGTGATTCCAGCTGCTTGTAGTATTAGGTACTTTAAGGTAGGGGAGGGTTTGTTGATTGAATACGTCACTGGTTTGTTTTTTTGTCAGCAAGTATTAATAATTTATTCGTGTGCATTTCACTTGGTAAACCTGTAAAGCACAGCTGGAATGTGGTCTAGGATGAGTGATACACCAACATCTTCCAACTGGTCATCATCCCGCATCCGTTAGTTGATGGTATACAGCAGTCATGGACTTGTCAATGTTCATTCCTCTGGTGTGAAAATAATACAGAATCACTCATTTGGGGTATTATAATCTGTAAACAACACAATCCATGATCGGACTGCACGTCTTGTAAGGTCTAGTGATGCCACTGAAGAAAAAATGGCACCTATTATGACCTATTATAAATGTGTTGTACACAGGAATAGTTTTTCACAGTATTGCTTCACTCTACAATGTTTAACATCAACCATGAAAAGCCAGATCTCCATGGGACTACATCCACTAGTCAAAGTGTGTATCAGAGTCTGTGTACAACTCGAGCTCAATACAATAACAAGGAAGGAAGTATAACCTGTTGACTCCAATTAGCAATTCATTTTTACACGTTAACTATTTAGCATACTTGCCAACCTTGAGACCTCAGAATTAGGGAGACATTCAAAAGTTTATTTATCGGATAAAATAAGTTCACTGTCACTGTTGTTATTGTCTGGCGGACCCAGCCTTTGCGATCTAAGTGGGCCACGTCCTCCAAAAGCCGGGTTGACCGGAAGTGAGCAACTGTGAAATGGGATGGTCTTGCCTTCAGAATTACGTCACGAGCTCCCTCGGTGGAGTGAAACTCGTCGTCTGTTCCTTGCTGTCTAAAATATAACCGGACGCTGGCGTAAATTCTCGACCATCTCACACTTCTGTTTAATCAGTTTTCTGTTCGACGTTTATTCAGCTGTGTGAAAACCCTCCCGAGGGATTAATAAAGTTTTATTTAATCTAATCTAATCTACTAACTTTAATCTCAGTCAAACCGATTTACTCATGAACAAATAAAACACCGAAAAAGTTATTTAAGTGACTTGTCATGTTTAACCTGAGTAGCGAAAGACCGGGGGGGGGTTTGAAAACGATATGCCGGGAGTTTGCTGTTCTCGCCGGCTCAGATATTTGAAGTTGACACAGCTACATTCTCACCTGGAAATGTGTTAAAAGTTTATTTTGTGACCCAGAAAGAGAAATAAGAGTAATATTAAAACTAAATAGCTGCAGTAGTAGTAGTCATTGTTCGAAACTGGAATTGGATGGGCCATTCTGGGACATGGTTT
>NW_005187527.1:238645-262055 GCF_000239375.1 Pundamilia nyererei
ACGATGGTTTGGATAGTGAAAAAAGAACAAAAGGGGGAAAATACAAACATGCAAATTTGTTTTCATTACAATAACAGCACACGTCTCTAAGTGGCGTCCAGCATAGATCTAGAATCATCAGGATACTTCTAATACAACTAAATGTTGTTCACCAAAGTACGATTTTTATACATCACTTTGAAGTCCAGCGATAAAATTCAAATGAAGAAAAAGATCAAGCTAAAGAGATGAAAGTGTTCCTGATTGAAATAGAGAGCTTCATTTTAAGGAAAGGGCAAGAATGGACCAACTAGGTTATGTCGAGGTACCGTTTTATTTTCCCATTCATGTATCTTTTCATAATTCACTGTTAAAAATACTCTCTCTTTATGTTACGATGGGTCCAGCAACAGGCTGTTTTAGCACCTTTTCTTTTTATTAACCTTTATTTAACCAGGCAGGGAAATCTTATGATCGACAGCGTAGTTTATGAGAGCATCCTGGGCCCAAATAGACAGAACCAACCTGGCATGCTAACTTGTTTTCTGATTGGCTGCTCCTCACAAACAGAAGGTTTGAACAGCAGGTGGGTGCCCATGATTGTTTATCCATATGGTGCACCCGGCATTTCAGCAGCTATCACAAATATGTCAAAACTATTAAATATTTTTTAAATTTTGGAGTAAAGCATTACATACATGCATTAAATATGTCACACTGATGACACTCTTAACTCTTAAAATCTTAAAAGAGCACAGATTCAACCCAAATGATGGGCTGAGGAAGGCTGCTCTAAAGTTTAGGTACTACATATAACCTAAGAAGCATTGTATATTTGGTCGATTTCTGTGTGGAAACATATTTCTTATGTGAAGTGAGTCTTGTGTGCATATATAACATAGTTAACCTCATGCAAAAAAATAAATAAACTCCACCGCTGAAGTTATGTAGAGGACCTTGTTGTAGAGAGAGGTGAAGGTCGCTGTGATTTGATTACTTACTGGTGGGGTTGCTCGTATGTGCATGCTGTAAACAAGGTTTGATAGACAAAGCAGGGCTGGTTGCATGATAATGTGCGTGTGTGTGTGCCTGTGAGTGTGAGTGTGCAGTTTGAATCAAAAGCCTTGAAATGTCTGGTTTGTGTAACAGATAACTAAAAATCATTCAAATATATTTTTTAAATTAGCTACAAATGCAATTACAGCCACACTTTGTTATTTTTCCTCACAGCTTGATGTCATCATCATATGGAAACCAATGTTGTGCAGTTCTGGTTGGGAGTTATTAAATGACTTGCTAGCTCTAGAGCAGCAGCATCTATTGGTTCGCAGAGAGGGAAGCTAACGGTACGGGTCACTTTTAGGTTATCTGAATTTCAGAAACGAGCAGAAAAAATTGTCACTGTGTGCGGAAAGATGCCTAGAATATAATCTGCTGTTTGTGTATGTAATACAGCTGTGTGGGTATGGATGTGGGTGAATGGCTCATGCACACTATACTGTTTCCCACAGTAATTACATTGTCTTATCTTATGCAGTTGCTATACCTGTCTGTGTTGTACCTCAGCTTCCCAAGGATGCCAGGGAAGCCCACGATAGCCCTCCCCTGTGTTCATCTCTGCCTACACTGACTTCCAAAAGAAAGATATTCCAACACAAAGCCACCATACATGCTTTATATTTTGTTGCCGGCCGTGTCATTGTTGAATATGCAAATGTGTGTGCTGAACATCTTCTTAGACCATAAACGGAGCCCTAGCCTCAGTGCGGGATATGCTTACAGTGCATGTTATTAAATGAATAAACCTCAGCACATACAGAGCACCCATGGATATGTTAATACTAAACAAACGGAAACACGCGATGGAATAAATCTGGTAAGCTTTCTTTTGGAGATCAAATCTAGAAATCTGCTTTTAAATGTGTCTCTGGAGACTCACAGTTTTTGATAGCATGTAGAAAAGCGGCACGCGGTGAGAAATTTTCACAAATACCAGGGCCTGATGCCGACGTTCATGATGTCTTGTGGATAAAATGTTCTGAAATAAGATTTTCTAAAAGAGCCAAAGAGCTGATAACAAGGGCACACAGCAGGGGAAAGATTTTAACTCTGGGGGAACCCAGGAACAGCAGGGTATAACTTGTCTGTCTCACACACACACACACACACACACACACACACATAGACACAAAGCTGCTTTTGTTTAGTTTAGCTGCTAGTTAGAGCCTGCGCCTTCAGATAGACATGCCTGTAGTATTTCTCTTCCTCCTTGTTTTCCTCCTGCTCATGTCAGTTTTAGGGCTGTGTGGGTGCTTCTGTGCTTTACATTTTCTCTCTCTTTTTTTTTTTGCTACAGCTTCCAGATTTTCCCTGCAAAGTTCACAATATTTCTCATTTTGTTGGTGTTGTTGTTAATTAACAGGTTGCACGTATAAAAAAAATGCTATTTAATATCCTGTGAAACATTAGCATCTGAGTGTGTGTGTGTGTGTGTTTGCACGTCTGTGCCATGTCTGCAAAAAAGTGACATCACGGAACCCCCGGACGCAATTAAGAGCCTGTCAGGCTGGTGTCAAAGGTGCACACAAGCCCACCCAAGCAAGCACCCCCACCCCCCACTACTACTACCACCGTGAGCACCTGCACAAGCAAGCGCCTGCACATCGAGGCACCCGGCTCCGGCAGACCTACGCAGAGGTGTGTCATCGCACCCGCGTTTGTGTGCAGCTCGGCGTGCGCGCACGTTCAGCCTCACACGTGTTGAAATATGGCTCCCATATTTCACTGCGCTCGCAGCATTTGTAAATGCCAACAGCTTTCCAGCACCCCCACCCTATCCCTCTCTCCTGCAATTGGACCATCCCAATGGAGGCTTCGGCTTTTAAGAAATTGAAGGAATAATCCACCAGGAATGGGGGTGGTGGTGTGTGTGTCTGTCGGGGGGGGGGAGGAGGAGGAATGGGTGACATGTGTGAGGGAGTGCT
The DNA here is from genome assembly GCF_000239375.1 of Pundamilia nyererei. Lineage (NCBI taxonomy): Eukaryota > Metazoa > Chordata > Actinopteri > Cichliformes > Cichlidae > Pundamilia > Pundamilia nyererei. The sequence continues at coordinate 241,609 of NW_005187527.1, forward strand.
GTGAAATGGCTGCACCCTCTGCTTCCAAATATCAGGGAAGATATTGTAAACAAAGACAGATGCTCCAGTAAGCTACACGAAACAGAGGTCATTTTTTCTTCCTTTTTGAGCCAGCTAGAAGCCCTGAATTGCCCAAATTGAGACAGCAGCCATTTGTAGGTTTTGAAGGTTTAATGTCGTGTGAGAAGGCAAGGGGGGGGGGGTGTTGGTTGTGTCTGTTGGTGGCCCCGATAAAAGCATTTTTGATCACAAAGGATGATGGGAGACAAAGATCAGAGAGCCGGCCCCTCCCACGGTTGCCCCCCTTCTACCTTCATCTTTCTTTCTGTGTATCTCAGCTTGCACGCCCCCGTGCCACACTCACTCAATTGCCTGAACCGTCACAGTAAATGGCCATCCTGGAGTAAATTTATAACTGCCACTTCAGCTGACAATCAAACGCTATCACTAGATTCTCACTGTCTATCACTTTGGCCCCTGCAAGCAGAGAGGACAGAGGGGCTGGGAGGGAGGGGTGGTGGTGGTGGTGGTGGTGGTGGTGGGGGCAAAAGGAATGGATGAGCTCGGAGAAGGTAAGGCCGCCGTAGCTGGGCTAACTTTGCGCGATCGATGTGAGGTTGTAAAGAGCGCCCTTTCCCCGCCTCCTGTTCTCCCTCTGCCCCACCTCATTATTCCACTTCTCTTTCTTCTCCTCTGTCGTTTTCCTTACAGACTTTTTCTGCATTCACAATCTTTTCAACCCTTCTTAACTGGAGCCCTCCTGCCTTTATTATTGTTTGTTTTTACATTTTTTTTCTTCATTTCTGTCTATTCCCCTTCTTCCATCGCTCCCCACTTCACCACTTCTCCCTGTGTGGGCTGGCCCATGTCAAGGCCTCTGTCTCTCGCCCTCGTTTGACATGCTTTTCATAATGGTCAGATGGGGGAATACCACACTCTGCCTGTCTCTCTCCATCTCCTCCTCCTCCTCCTCTATTCTGCTCACCCTCTTCCCTGTCAGGATGTCACCCTGTTGCCAAATGGAGAAAATCAATCGCACGTGAGCTCTCTGAAGGCTGTCTGTATAGATATAGCAAGCAGATTTTTCAAGCAGAGATTCGTGTATACGTCGGCATGCGTGCTCATACGTGTAGAAGTCGGAGAGGAGAGGAAAAAGAGGGAGGGAGGGGAGGTTAGTGACAGACTCAAGCTGGGGACGTTTGTCGCCGCTCGTCACTTTTCCCGTCAGCCAGCAGACATGACAGCCAAGGCGGGTGAGAGGTGAGTGGCGGGCTCTCAGGACCCGAGCAGGAATGAGCACAGTGTGACAGATGGCTCCTTCATGCTCAGGCCATCATGATGGGACTGGGAGAGGAGTGAGTAGAGCAATGGACAAAGAAGAATTGCAGAAAGGGGAAGGAAGAGATGTCTTTTGACAGTATCAAAACCCACCAGACATCCTTCCCCAGTCTGTCTGTCAGCTTTTCTTAACAGGGTTTGCCACTGGCTTAGTGGCAGCAGCTAATGCTTTACACAGGTAAAAAAGGCTCTGATAGACGTTAGTGGAAACCTACTGACAACGCTGCTGCAGTGTTAGGTCGGTTAAACTATTAATGCTATTACATTACTGCTTTGTTTTGAATCAAAAAGGCTAAATATTTTAAGCAGTTAAAATTGGTTAATTAGAGAAATGAAACTAAATTCTACCTGATTTCTCATCGACATTATAAGCTTGAATGATGGGTGTCATGGCCAAAACCAGAAGCTTTGTGGCCATCCTAATTAATGACTCTTTTCTGTTACTTCTTCCATGTGTACTGCTGAGAGAGATCACAAGATTTTCACCTAACAATAAAAGATAAAAGCCTATTTCTATATTTGTGGTTTTTGTCCTTTGGACTTCTTTTTGGTGCCTAAAATCTAACTGAAAGCAAAAAAAGTGAAAACAATGCTAATCAGAGAGCTGGAACAAAGTGGAGAACACAAAGCTCTTAAATGGGTCACAAACCACATTCTTCTGGCTCCAAAACACGCGAGTTAGTCCGCCGACGCCACTCCAGTCTCTAAATGTGGACTTGCATCCAAAAAAACAGGACCATTATGTGTCGGTTTCCAATATTGCTGCAGCTGGTGCATCGAGACACAAACGCCAAAGGACCCTTGTGTGCATCTCTCCAGCTTGTGTGTTATCTGATTGATCAGCAGCATTTGATGCCTTGGGACGAGAATGCGTTAAAGTTTCACGGAAGAAAAAAAAAGGTCCCAAACTTTCATGCTACATTGTGGCAAAATCCTAAATTTCTTTAGCTTCCAGGTTTTCTGTACTGCTAGGAACGTGCTCAGCATCGTTCGCTAATTCTTCATCCAACTATCACCACTGCAAATAGTGTGCTACTTTGTAGTGTCTGGGCTCAAATTATAATAGTCGTATTGCATGCATGTGAGAAGAATTTAGACCCGGACTAAACGTTGCAACGCCCTTGATTGAGAAATTACATGCATTTGGAAGACCCAATGAAATGGGCAGTGACAGTTGTCTCTGAAGATCGCTCAATCGCTCCATCATCCATCAATTATGAGTGGAGGAGGACAAAAGGAAAGGACATTCCTTAAACTGGGCACCAAGCCACACGTTTCAGCCCTTGGCAGGGAAGGGAGCTGTTGATGACGTTGCGAACCGACAAATATATTCATACGCCGGTGCTGCAAGGAGACTATCAGTAAGCTTTGAAGGGCTTGAAGGATTTGGGAAAATTGACATCCTAAAATCTATGACACTGAGTGGAGGTTGATGGTGGAAGAACAAATGAGATGCCGTTCTGAAACGCTTGACATGTAATGCATAGAGCTGTATATCAATTGAGAGAAATTAAGCAGCTGAAAGCTAAGATGTGCTGATTTAGCTTACGGGATTACGTGATGTGATTAAACTTGTTTGTATTTTAATTGCAGGTGGCACAAAAAGGAGGCTTTTTATCGCAAAGGCCCGCCCAACACTCTTAAACAAGAAAAAAAAGGCAGGAACTTAAAGTAAAAGACATACCGCAAAAAGGCTCTTTTCTATTTTGATTCAGGTCACTGAAGGCAAAGCTGAAACAAAACAGACACACACAACCTTGTAAGACAAATGAGTTTTGTCATCCCCACAGAAGGCTCCCTTTTTGTCAAAGACCCAGAGGCTGCGGCCACGATGAATTGTGACATAGCCTAATTCCTTTGGAATTGCAGTACAGTCGATAAAGGAGCCAACGGTCTGGCAATGACCTCCAGGATAGTGTTATTGACCTATTTTGCATACACACTGGGCGCGGGGAACGGACAGGCGCTTTATTTGTGCTGTTATTTATTGGCCTGCAACATGACTGTAATGCCTGTCCAGGGACTCAGTTGGAGTGCAGTTATAGATTATCATGATTGCTAGTTATTAGTGTGTGTTTGCATGCGGGGTTCATGGCACACACACACACATGCAGGGGGGATGAGGGAGATTATTCCGAGCCTTTCTCTTTGAATAAAGAAGACAGGGGCAGTCTTGTACAAATTGTTATTGAAATAGTTTAATGCCAGTCCACCCTAACTTCAAGGACAAAACCCGGCACTACAGCAGATGACAGCTAATGCGTTAATATTATGTGTCATGTTTCGGAAGAGCTCGGCAGGACTGAAATCTTGTCACATGCACATCCCTTTACTTTTCTCTCTTCGTGTCCCTAAAAGAGACAAAACAGAGATGTAGAACCATTTCTTCAGCTACATGTCACAGTGCCAGACACTTAAGCCGTGCACTTGTTGTCTGTGGCACTGGGATGAACCCTTTCCACAAAAAGACAAGGGCCACCCCCTTCCATCTCATACTTTTTTTTCCTCCATCGTATTCTTTCGGCTCTGAATCAGCATCAGTGTCGCACTTAAGAACACTTCTTGGCACCGTCTGAAGGTCCTTTCTGCCTCCCTCGTCCGTGGAAATTCGCCTCTATAGCAGACTGATGAATGGCAAAAATAAATAAAACTTCCAGGAGAGCCCTGCGGACCTTCACAACAATACATAACAATTAGGTCTTCGGAGAATGAAAAGGCTAAAGCGGTCCACAGGCAATTAGCCGGAACATTCAAAGAGAAAATGGCACAACGTAGCTCAGAAGCAATGACAAACAACGTGCGTGTGAACATTTGAGCACACTTTATTGGATTCCTCGCAGTTCAGAAGTGTTAATCTCATCATATTCAGTAAATCAGAATGTGTGTAACGTTAAGGAAAGTTAAAATGGTAATCAGCTTCTTTTCCCACTTTGTTCTCTTCCCTTCTTCCATCTAAGTTTTTGAGGGTACATGGTATCTCCGTGGGATTAATTGCTCATTTAGTAACTCTTTTCCATATTTCACGCTTGAGAGAATATCCAAATTAGCTTTGCCATCAGAGTTCACTTCTTCCACTGGGGCTTGAATGACCACACTTTAGGACAGCACACTGAGCCAATCAGGCACTTGTAGCTCATCAGCTGGGCGGGCCACCAGCTGAAACCGCTGTCTGCTGCTTGGCTCTGTGTTGCCGAGTTGCAACGGGATGAATTGTTGTGGGACGACGAGGCAGATTGGTCGAGATTGGAGCTCCCGGGCCCTTGTTATTACTGAGACCATTTATTTCTTAGTAAATTAGAGTTTGACTGAAAGCGTCACAGGGTACCAAATGGACCCAGTCGATGCTGGTCTGGTGGACTGAGGGAAGGGCAGCGGGGTGGTAGGGGTTGCGACTAAGCGACAGTTATTATTCAGATATGGATGGCGCAGTGGCAGGCGTGCTGAAATCGACCTAATGGGGTGGGAAGGTGCAGTCGATGGCTCTCTCTGACGCTCGGCTGCACTGATATCTCTCCTGTTTTCCTCCTCTTTCAACCCCCACCCCTCCCTCGACCAGCTATCCATCCACACTGACGTATTCTGATGACTCGTGTCATTAAAGCTAACGTCCGCTGAGGAGGTAATTAGCCAAAGTATGGCATTAATCAGCGGCTAGAGCCCCTCACGCCTGCCGGGGTGTCTGCGACGTGCTTTTTGCAACCATGTTGGCCTCCCGTGGCCCCCCGCAGCTCCCTGTTTCACACATGGTGGGCATTAACCTTCGGAGGCTTGGTCGTTTGTCTATGACGGGCTTGTGCTCTCTTGTTCACAAGCTTTCTTTTTTTGTATTTCTGCTACTGGATGGACCTTGTAAATGCCAGGGCTGCATTTCCGTCCGTAATGGAACTGGTGGAGCATGGAGAAAGGACATAGAAGAATATAGCAGAGGATATCTTTGTGTATTTTAGGTTCGTCTGCAGTTCCAGACAAAGTACCAAACATAGTCACTGGTTTGAGGTGAAAACACGTCTGCAGCTCTTCTCTCACGTGAGCCTGAGGCAGCCGAATGAGACTGAGTACATGTTCAATGAAGCAAGCACCTTTCTTTTACATTGGGGTTTTTAAGCCCCCTGTTAAAGCAGGTAAATGAAGTCTGTTTAGTGTTGACCAATAGGTCATTTATCTGTCCTCAAGCTCATCAGTGTCCTCCCAGACAAACAAATCACCGTGGCTTTGCCAAAACAAAATGGCCTCCATCAGTGCGCGCACAGTGACATCTCCATCTGCTGTCAGACAAACCATTAAAAGTGCAGGGCAAAATTTCAGCCCTGTCAGTGCATATAAAGTCTCTCATTTCTCTCCATCAGCACAGTCTACCAGTTCCGCACAGCAGAGATAGACTCAATCTAAAAACGGACTCCCATACTGAACATTTTGATTTCATTACCACCCGCCACTGAATATTCATATACTTCTTTTTCCCTTTTTTTTTAAACTGCTATGTCAAGTCACACCTGGAACCAGCAGGGCGTCATACATTATTCATTAGTGGAAGGCAATGAGATGTGGTCTAATAGAGTTTACCGGGGGTGCCGAGAAGCTCGGTCTCCACTTCCTGATCCATTAAAGATGCATCTTCTCCCGCCAGTGGTACCGAGCGAACCTCCCCGCCCCGTGCGACACGGCCCCTGGGTCCTGAAGGAGCCGCTCAGCTCTCCTCGTTTAATTGTTCGGGCTCTGACCCGAACCAGGAGATTAGCACAAAGAGTAGGAGGCGGGGAGGGGCTACAGCAGGCGTGGGATTTTACTTCTATAACCTCGGTGAATCCGAGTCCACTCTGGGGCTAGTCGGTGTTAGATTCAAGGTGATGTCGATCCAGATAAAGCGAGATATCTCCATAGGCACACGGGCAGCGTCTGAACTTGGATCTGACTTGCATATGTAAAAGTGTAAAGATAAAAACAGCACACTGGTAAGGCTAGGGCTTTCAAGGACCCTGTTCTACTTTGACCGGTTAACTCAGTCCAATCATAAATATCTAATCAAAGCTGAAAGAGGGGTATTTTTTTCTTTTACTCTTGCACGAGATGCAAAATTGATTTTGGCTGCAAGAAATTACATCAGAACAGTAAATCAATGAAAGAAATGGAACTACTGTAACTGGCAGAAGGTTTTAACATTTCAGCCTACCTTAGAATAGGATAATCTAAAAGCTGTCACTTGATATAACTGAGCTTTTCCTCATTTTTGTCCTGGAGCAACAGCATGCAGGTGATGATTGAGGCAACAAGATTAGAAAAACCAGGTCGTCAGTGAGCTGCTAGAACGGTTAATAACTGCAGTTAATATTCGCAGCCGCAAAACACGCAGACAGCATCACTCGTATCCCGAAACTTGGTCCTGATTTTCCAACTTTTTCTTTTATGTCTTGCAGGCAGTGATCTTAAACTCTGCAACTCATTATGGTTAACTATGCTATAATTCTGCTTTGGGTGCAGACATTTTAATTGGCCGAGGCATGTGAGCCATGACACATTTTTCTCAGAAAGTGCCTCGGCTTAGGTTTTGTCACCTTTCTGCCCATTGCTATGCCGTCGTCTTCCCAGTCCCGCCACTAATCAGAGAAATTCACTCAGACCTCGATGGCAGAAGAGACCAGCGTTCACTCTAAATTTGGACCACATGTGGCCTCGCTAACATTAGCGGGCATCAATGGTTTCACTGATTTCAGGGTCATAGTGACCGAAAGCGTCATATCAAGTGTTGATCAAGGATCACCTACCATTATACCTTATGTTGTGAGCTTCTGTTCCTAACATTTCACACCGTAGTGACAAAGGTTGAACTATATATTAATCACACATGTATTAAAGCTCTTTTTCTTCAAAGAAATTACATTTTTAGTTCTAACATTGTGTGCATAAAAAAGGTAGGAGTATATTTAACTTAGAATTTAAAAAGTCCTCAGAGAAGCACATCCAACATTGTTGTCCTGCCTCAAATGAACATGCTACTCATGCTTTGTGGTGATCAATGCATCGGTTTCACATTAAGACGCTTGATATAAAAGTTGGAATACTTCTAACATACAGGCAACAGATTTTTCCCCCTTTTTTCTCACCTGTCTCTAGGAATAGTGAGAAAGCAGCAACAGCTGAGCCAACAGGCAAGTGCCAAAAACTGAACTTCCTGGAAAGACCCCTTAGTCTTGGCACCAAATGTGGGTTGAGTTCCACAGGCTCATACATTGAGTGCTTTTTATAGCCTTAAGCATTGTGACTGCTGTACAGTGGGTGTTTTTTCACCCATTTACATTTTATTAAAGCTTAAAGTTTGCATTATTGTGGCTGTGGCTGCTTGATTAACTTTGTAAAGCTTACGATACAACCTAAGAGTGACCAACATTGTTGCTGGCACTTGCATTATGTGTTGATTACTGTCCCCATTGTTTTATATGCAGTGACAGGCAACAGAACCAAATAAAAGGTTTCCACTCATCATGGTCAGTCATGTTTATCCCTCAAGTTTTTCCACTTCTTTGTACTTCTGTTTGTTCACATCCATTCCAATAGTTTGAGCAATTACCCTCTAGGAATTTGCTGACATGTGTGAGCCCCTATACTGGAGCTATGATTATTATTGCTTATACTGAGGCGATGATTGTTATTTCCTCATTGATAAATCCAAAAAGTGCAGCAAAAACGCAGCTTGAATGCACGGGAGGAATTGACGTTATGTTGTGTTGGTGCCTTTAGAGCATTTCCAAGTCCTTCTCTGACAAATAATTCAGCTTAGTGTGTGATTAATTGCCTATAACAGCCCATCCAAGAAGAACATGGTTCACCTTTGATGAGTTAAATTGACTGTATTTTACTAATTAGGTATCTGCTTCTTGCACTTTGCTGGCTTTCTAGTGTGATAGTTTTGCAACCCAGCGTTTCATCAAAGCACAAAATAAACAAACAAACAAACAACAACCTGTCTTTTATATACAGTCTTTGGGCATTTATACCTCTAACACTCTAACCTTTTCTTTCCCATATCTAATGTCAGGACCACCAGATGACCTTAAGCTAGTGTTTTCACTCGTTGCAGCACAAATTCACTCATTATGTGCACCGACCTGCTGTGTCTACACAGAGGAATAAGAGTCAACAAATACTAAATTGATACTGAAGTATGAACTATGGAGGGACGAGGTCTGCCTTTTTAACTTTTGATGGCAAACATTTTTTTAAAGCCCAAGCCTGAAAAAAATGAATAGATGAATAAACGGCAGGGGAGGGGGACCAATATTGATCATGTTTTATGAGCTCGCCAGTCTGGCTGGTGAGGCAGTGGCGAGGAGCTGCCACTTGTGTTTTGGTCCCGAGATCCTCCATCACACCGCTCATGTCCAAGGTAACAATCAATCTATCAATAAAGAGCAAAACAAACAAAAGGCAGAAAATGATGCATCACCCCAACAGTGCCACCCCCCACCCTCCACAAACAGAAACAGTGACGACTGAATACATCTGAACTAGGCGCTTTCCAGGCATAGTTGGGGAGGAGGTTTTGGAGGGGGACGCAAAACACAATTCGGCCTTATCGTGTTTTGTCGCCTCGCCTCCTTGAAATGATTGTTTCACTCAAATGAACAGATTGAATATATCATGCATGTTTGGCGAAGATGGAAATAAATCTTTCAAATCTGCTTTTTCTTCCTCTTTCCCTCTCCCCCCACTCAACAAAGCAATTTCTTAGCCGCCGTCTTTCTGACTGAGGGGGCCGTCTGTCATAAATTCACTCCCGCGAGTGCATAAATCTCACCTTACAGATAACATCAGGTGTGGATTGACGAGAGCCGGGGAGCGGCGGGGACGCGGTAAAGTCTACGCATGTTTGCACTGCGGGCGCAAGTCTTTCCGAGTGTGTACACATTTGCTGAGCACCTGCGACTATTTACCGTGCGTGCATTTTGTTGCAAGGTTTTATAGGTGCATCTGCCGTCTGCCATTTATTTTCTGCATCATACACATGTTTGCTGGCAGCCAGAGTGATTTATATGATTGATTTTAATGGGTGATTATCCACCTGCCACAATGCAAATGATCTGTCCTAATTTTGTAGTGGACAGCTCGGCCTCATCTGCGCTCGTTTCAGTTTGGTCTGGAGTCCATTCGTCCCCATTAATACGTTCTGCTGCGTTCAACTTGGTCCGTAACAGTCCTGCCCCATTTTTCTGTTAATCCCAATCATCTCTCCCACACACTCATCCTTATCCTTTTGTCTTTTCCTTCCTTTACTCTCCCTCCAGCTCCCTCATCCCTTCCCAGCGCCCCCACCCAACCCCCCACCTCCATTCTCCTCTCTCCCACCATGCAGCCCTGCGGTTACTTTCTGACTTGTGTGCAGTTTAATAATCATTAGGACGGGCCCTCTAATGAATAAAGTCACTCGGACTAATTGCTCGCAGTGTTTCAAGATACGAAAGAGCATGAAAGGGAATAAGAGGGGGACAAAAAACAAAACAAAAACGTAGACGTTTTAATAGCTTGTTTGCAGAATTTTAAGGAGGTAATTAGAAACACTTACAGTAGGATGACCACACGCTGCTTGTTTGTTTTTTTGCGGGACATGATAAATCTTTTGGTTGATGGAGCGAAACGATGCTAAGCCTTGGAAAAAAAATGTGCCTGAAAACTGAGGGAAAAAGAATTTGAAGATCATTCGGGTAGAAAATTAGACCACCGGGGACAAGAAGGGGGATCTATTTCACCCTGTGATGTGGATGTTTGACTGGGTTAAGCATGGCAGCCACTTGTAGATCCGTGTATTTAACACATCTGTGGTCACCAAAAGATAAAAAAGTTTTAGTAAGGTGTCTGCTAAATGTATATATTATTGGTTTTGAGGGATTTAAATTCTCTGGATTTAAATCCACACAGAGGATTTGAAAGCTCTGTGTTATCATGTTCAGAAACTCCGATGCTAGTATTATGTACACTGCTCAAAAAAATTACATGAACACTTCTTAATCAGAGTGTAGCATCGAGTCTTCAACTTGTGTGATTTTGATCTGGCCAAGTCATTTTTTCACTTGATTTTCAGGGTCTCTTTAAATTCAGCCCTCTGTAGGTTGTTAATTTTCATTTACATCAAACAGTATGGCATCCTTCCATTCTTAACACATTCCCAATCCTATATCATGTGTGTTTTCAAAGTGTGCCTTTAATTTTTTTTTAGCAGTGTATGTCTTAACTACATCAGTATAAGCCTTAGTCCAACACACATACACGAATACACAACTTCAGCAGCACTTTAACCTCAGTAAAACCAAGAACTGAAAGTCTTGTCCCCGCAGCAGAAAATTGTCAGCGTTGTGAGGTGTGGACCCTGTCACTCTGGATCAAACATATTAGTATCCACCTAAGTGCAGGTGGACAGGTGTAGTTTAGGCCTGGGGCGACCCAGTGTCCTGGGGAGACCGTATGCTAGCAGAACACTGTGTGTGTATGGCTGTGCTTTGCTCCAAACACTCTCCAAGGAGAACGCAGGTGTATTGATTTTCAGCACTAGCCATAGAGGGGAGCAGATATTGGCATTAAACCCTTTTGACATGTTGCTCCCAATGAACACCACATTGTACACTTGATGTGACACACAAGCAAAGGACTTGTGCACAAGCTAGAAGCAGTGTTGCTATTACAAAGCATGTGGAGTACATGTGTATTTTGTGTGTGTGTGTACTTTGAAAAGTACCTTCACACAAACACATCCACTGTTCATACTCAGCCAAAGACAAAAATCACCCAGACTTAAATAAAAATATACACATCTGAACAGTTTCATTTATCAAACCTGCATATTGTGCACAAGCGTACCTCTACACCCCGATAAGCCGGGCATGCAAAGTAAGCTTCCTCCTCATGTTAAAACATGGCCCAAAGCAAGCTCTCATTCTCTCTCAAACTCTCTCAACCTCTTTACCTCAGTTTCTCTCCATTCATCTTTTTCCCACCATCGAGGTGCTTCCAATTGCAGGAAACTCATGTTTCCTCTTGCCTCACATCCCGGCTAAATGTCTTTGCCCTTTTATGTTTCTTCCTCGAGTGGCAACCCTTATCCCGAGGAACAAGCGCGATGACAAATACACATAGATTTAAAGTGACTTTGTTCCCTAGCAACAGAAGTCTGTATTATGCCCCTCCCCGATCTTTGTGCACCCTGGTGAAAGTAATAGCGCCTATATGCAAAGATTGCTTCTGAACCTGACAAGGCCATATGAGTGGGGGAGGTGGGGTTATTGCTGGGTTTCAGTGTCCATCAAGGAGATGATGGTGCTGGACGATGGAGTGGGGGTAGGGGGTTTCGGGTAATAGTTGACGGTCATTCGGATATCATTACTTAAGCAGCCAGTTATCTTAAAAAGAAGGAAAATATCCCCCCTACCACTAACTACCCCTTTTTCCTTTGATGCTCTGTTTTATTCGTCTCTCAGCTCATTGCAAAAAGACATTTTCCAAATTAGCTCTTAGATCTTTTTGAGAGATGTAGCACTGAGAATTCATTGGAAATATGTTGTACCAAAGAAATCCCAGAGAAGTTCCTATGAAAAACCTTGCTGACAGGGCGCTCTGTGGATTGTGTTTCTGTTTTCTTTTTTTCCTCGTCTTCTTTTTTTTCTCTCAAGGCTTTAAGCACCACAAATGAAATTCCATTCACTTCTGCTGTATTGGGGTAGCAGCATAATTTTCAGAAATACCAGTGCTGCATGAAATGAAGCATTAAGACCCTACATTAACACCGGGGAGTCACTGTTCTTCTTAATGCACACACACACACAAATTCATAAAAAAGAAAAAAAGACAGCCACACACTTCGGTGAGCTCTCTGTAAAAACTGCCAGATATATTTATTTGCATAACCTGTTTTTCCTTGACTCTCACTTCAGTGTATTTTCTGCTTTTGGAATATGAGCATCAGTTCAGTTTAAGTGTTGTTTTGTTTTTTTGCTGAACTCCTGTGGTGGACTTTATTCAAGGATACTCGCCTGCGATGGACAGCTGCCCTTCTGTAGCCCTGTGGTCTGTACAGAAGGTGTATACAAATCTTTGATAACTGTTTTCCAACTCGCACGTTTCTGAGATGGGTTGCCTGTTTGCCGCTCAGCATGGGGGCCCGCTGCGATTCAGTGAAAACCAGATGTCAAGAGAGGCAGACCACCTCAAATACAGACGGGCATTTGTGCTTCAGAATGTCATTTGTTTTAGCGAGTAATTACACATTAAAGGTTTGTTTTGGGCTAGTGATCTAGTTTGTGTGTCCACCGAGGATGTCATGAAGTGGTGACATATGTGCTCTTCATTGAAGTGGTTCACATACGTGAACGGTGAAGCATGTGGTGACAGAGACGGCCCCCTCAAATGGCAGAATGAGCTCACTCGTAGATCCAGAGATCTGGCGTTGGTTCATGTGCGCCACCCAGCTAAAAATGAACAAAGATCAAGGCCAAACAGAAGAGCTTGCCTCTGCAGTTATGCCAGACCATCCAGTATTGTCTTTCCAGTTCTTACTTGAGGTAAATTTGGAGCCACCTGCCATTCCAAGCTGACACTCATTTAATCCAATCTGCCACGCTGCCCAAGATTGATCTTAGAGGTTGCTGTCCCCTCCATAGAAAACCTTATTTTTCAGCAGCAAGACCAGCGAAAGGCACTGTTTCTCATGTTCCTAATTTAACATTATTTATCTACTGAAGGATGTCATCATCAGACAAACTTCTACTGACGGCTTTAACAAGAAAGGGGAACGCGAGAATCGATGTGCCACACGGGTGTCAAAAAGGTAGATGGCCAAAGGGTGAAACAAAATGTGATTGTTTGCAACAACTGCAGGCGTTAAAACGGGATCTTGTTTGAACAGTTGTATAGCTTTAATTCCATTGCCCTGAACACTAGTTGATGAATTGGGCTTTGTTGCCTTAGAGACAAGTGGCAATAAAAAGAGCATTTCTAATGTTTTCATGGCTGCTTTTGAGGTTGCTGAAATAAAAACAACCCTTCCTTTGTTGATATCAATTACCAGGTGACTGTTAATCAATTGTAGTGACGGCATAATGATTTGTTGTCAGATGTTTGAGGAATGAGCAATGGTGGCTTGAGTTGATTTTCTACCTTTCTCATTTTTCTTCTTCTTTTTGGGTTCCATTGACATTTCCTCTCAAGACAAAGACAGCGTGAGGTAAACAGCCTCCTTTTGGGTTGGTTTCATCTCCCTTTGGATCCTTCCGTTGTTGGGCGACTCTTTCTTTTTCAGTATCACAGGAGAAGCGGATTGTTCTTTTGCTCTGTAATTTTCTACTAATGGGCTCTGCCAGCTCCGTCTGCAGCCACAAAAGCTCGCTTGACAACTCAACAATTACCGCCACTCAATCGGGATGGAAATGCTGCTGCTGGTGCTTGTTGTTGTTGCATTGCTTTTCCTGCCTTTTTCCAAGTGGCACAACATTAAACGGTTCATAGTTGAAGCAGATTAAGATGCAATTCAGCTTCAGCATAGTTAAATTCTGAAACACGTTTTCTGCTGGTACGATTTGTCTGGGAAGAGTAATCATTGCAATTAAAAACAGTTCAGAAATCTAGCTTTGTAGACAACGAAAAGACATCAGAAAAAGTTAGTAAAAATCTTAGTTTGCTAATATATTCTCCTTCAAGGGGGACTATAACGCTAGTCCTTTTTTTAGGTTACAACCTGGAAGCTGATATTAAACGTGTCCGGTAAACTCAGCATATGTGCAAAAGCTCATGTTATAATTTTACTTAGGGCCAATATCTCTAATATGGTAATCATGTTTACCTCCCCTGTCCCCCAACTGGTCACAGCAGAGGGCTGCACCTCCCTGAGCCTGCTTCTACCGGAAGTTTCTTCCTGTTAAAAGGGAGTTTTTCCTTCCCACTGTCGCCAAGTTTTTGCTCACAGGGTTTCGTGTGATTGTTGGGGTTTTCTTTCTATTGTTGTATGGTCTTTAGTACCTTACAAAATAAAAGGCATTGAGTCGACTTCTGTTGTAATTTCGCACATTATAGATAAAACTGAATTAAATAGAATTGAATATGCTCATCTTAGGCACACAAGCCCCTCCCACTATTCCCTGATGCAAAGATAGTTTTTGTTTATCTTACTGTTAGTTTAGATTATGGATTAATGGGGCTTTCAAACACGGCTTTTAAAGGTTAAAGTTGCAGTAAATGGTAAATGGCCTGTATTTATATAGCGCTTTACTAGTCCCTAAGGACCCCAAAGCGCTTTACATATCCAGTCATCCACCCATTCACGCACACATTCACACACTGGTGATGGCAAGCTACATTGTAGCCACAGCCACCCTGGGGCGCACTGACAGAGGCGAGGCTGCCGGACACAACGACCGAGACTGTCCAAGCCGGGGCTCGAACCGGCAACCTTCCGATTACAAGGCGAACTCCCAACCCTTGAGCCACGATCGCCCGTATCCTGTTGATCAGGATACTGCAACTCATATCACACGTGATGATAAGAACTCTCCTCCTGTCGCTGCTAACTAAACAAGTTATCATTCCACAACACATGTATGTTACTTTTGAAAATGCTGTACTCGTGGTTTCCATGATAGAAGTCGAGTTAGACCGGTCCTCCTTCCTTACTGTTCCATTATGCTGCTGTCTCCAGAGCAGGAACATAGTTCTATTTGGAGCCCAGCAAAGCTCTCAGCTAATGCCCCCAGGGATGTAGCATCATATCTGGCCAGGAGCAATGCAGAGATGTCTAGTGGTGGAGTCTTTGTGGCTTGCCTTTTACCAGCACATCTGGCTGCAGAAGATTAGTGTGCTACTGGACCCCGGGAAAATACACATCACGTGTACTTAAAGGAACACAAGAAACAACAAGCCTCAGAATTGCTTTCCCGAGCAGTTTGTTGGGGGACGAAATAAAGCCCTGCCATAAACAGATTAGAGTATGTCAGAGAATGAATGCAAATATAAATGTAAATATGCCGAAATTAGATTTTTCAGGGAAGAGGGAGTTAATCATGTGGAAGTTGCTTTTAAAACATGCCATCAGTCGCCCCGGGTTCCTCTATTATCTCACTTGCCCTCTAATGTCTCTCAGCACTTTAGGCTTTTAATGCGCATCTTTGAAAAATGCCTGTTTGACCAGCACATTCATTTTTCCTTTCCTCCTTAATGACAATTGTGTATTTATCTGTCCCTGGTTTGCTGCGGTGTTAGTAAATAATACACTCTAGAATGATGAACAATCCATCGTTAGACATGTTACGGCAGCCTCGTAATGAACTGAAGTCATTTGTGTGGCAGTAATTACACACTCCTCTGATTAAAGATGGCTGCGCTGGATAGTATTTGGGTAATTATTCCCTTTTGCTCTATGTGATAAGCTCATAATGTCCATTCTGGAAGGGGGTGGGGAAGAGGAGGAAGTTAATGACATGCTAAGGCTGGTTGGAGTGAATATCCAGTCGCTTTTCTTCAATCACTCACTCCCTTGGCCTCTGTCGCCCCTGCAGTACGAGTGACTATCTTTATGTGTAGTGTCCCAGCATGTCAGCACTAGCCAGGCTAAAGTAATTGCTACCAACATGGCCTGGTTACACTGAGCCCTCGTTACATGAATGCTAATGACAACTAGCCTTAGCTCTTTGGGGTTAACACTAACACGTGACTGCCCCTCCAACAAAGCTAATTAAAGTCTATTTTTTTTCTTCCCTTCTGCCTCTAATTCTGTACTCCATGCTTGACCTAATCCCTATCCTTATCCATGCTTGCTGTTTGTAATTAACACTTGCCTCCCTCATCTCTCTATTTAGCTACTCTGGCAGCTCAGTCCCTCTTCCAAAGGCCTTGTCTCTTCTCCAGTAACGCACACTTTGAGTTTCCTCCGGTGAGACATCCTGTCATCTCGGCAGAGACTATTTTTTTTTCTCTTCACGCCAGCCACGCCCCCCTCCCTGACTCTATCCCTTCATCCATCACACACACACACACACACACACACACACACACACACGTTCATTTGCTACAACAGTATGACCCCAAGCACACTGTTGGATCACAGGGGAACTGGAAGCTAGTGATGTTAGCCAACAGTCAGCTTCATTTCAAATTGTTCTGGCATTAAGGAGACTAAGGCTGAGCAGACTTGGCATGTTACCTGCCGTACATGTTTCCCCGTTCACCTCACAGATCACAGAGCACTAGCTAGCGCAGAGGTCACTGTGTTATTGTTGTGTCTTGTGTTGGGTGCATGGTTGTCATGTTTGTGTCATGAACTAGCTGTATGAAGGCAGATGAGGACCCAAACGCAAAACTCACGGAGACAGGAGCTGAACTGGAAATCGGTGCTTTATTGCAGGTTTTACAAAGAAACAGAACTAAACCGGCAAAACTAAACTAAGGACCGAGGGAACACAGAAAGGCACACAGGTTCGGGGAGGAGACATTGACGACGCGACACTGAACTGAGGGAGACGTGGACATAAATACACAGAGGGTTAATGAGGGAAGTGGGAGCACATGGGGAACACAGCTGATACAGATAATCATAACGAGACACGGCAGGAGTAAACACAACACTGACGGGAGACTGTCAAAGTAAAACAGGAAGTACACAGAGGTGCAGACAGGAGGAGAGAGAGAGAACAGACATAACGGGCTGGGGAAAACATTGAATGAAACACAAGGAGGGGAAATGAGGGCTCACAGATACACAGAGGGGCACACAGGCGGTAATCAAAAAAGGAGTATTTTAACAGGACAACCTGGAAACCAAGGCATAAATAAAGAAAAATACAAGACGCATGAAAACAGAATCCTGGGCCAACATGGCCCAGGACCATGACAGTTTGAGGTTGGGCTAAGGGCTACCATGTTGACAGTGGAAAAATCCCAAGGCCTTTTCAATCATAAGATACATGAATTGATTGATTGATCTGTAACAGTGAAAGAATCGTTCACTTTTAACGCCCTTTTACTAGGGCGTAACTCTTGTTTCTCTTTTCTGAGATATTTTAATGGTCATCTAGTACAACGGAACCTATTGTAATGGTCATCAAATCACTTCTTTATAGTTATTATTCTTTATCTTTATATACCGAGATGTCAAAACTCATCAGTAAGGGTACAGGGGAGGTCCTCAAATGCCATCTTTACTGGGGAAAAGAGTTCATCTTGTTTATTCAGGCATACATGACAGAATAAGCCACGGCTGGCACGGTATTTCGTGCAAGATTTGATGCTACATGAAGTGACATATAATTCAAGCTTCTGGTTTTATTAATATTGTGGCTATATTTTGGTAGTAAACACAGGCGCACTTTAGTAAACATATCAGACAGTTATTTAACTCTAGCTTACAGCATGGCAGCTTATTGCAGCTTAAAAACAGTTACTCTGCATAAGCCTGCTAACCTATGTGAAGTGAAGTGCAATTCTGTCTGTTGGGGATAATTTGCTTTAAATAATGTACACAGTTACCAATGCTGTGCTATATGCAACTCTTTGTTTGCAAAAACGCATGGAAACTCAGGAAAGAGTCCTAGAAGCAGCTGGAAGCATCACATTGTTATAATTTTGTAAAAACTATGTATTTATTTATTTAGACTTTATCCCGGGGCTGCATTTAATAAACACTTGACTCTATCATAGATATGAATGATGAAAAACTGAACAGAAAGGTGAAACTAAAGCCAAACTGAAGCAAGCTGTACACTGCAAGATGTTAAGATATTATCAGAGTGGGGCAGACCACACACCTGGCAGCGATTCAAGCAGAGCTGGTCCTGTTTCTTCAGTTGCTTGAAAATCTTAACATAGTTGCTGCATTGTCCATTTGTTAACTTAAGATGACCAGGCCACCTAACACCAGTCCTGCACTGTAATGTGTTAATTGCACATTTATTTAATGGGGTTGGAGACAATAAACATAAGAAGCAATGAAATTGTTTAGTTGTGTGAGTGCTAGGCCTGAGCCAAAGTGGGCCATAACCACTGAAAAACACAAAAACCAGGTTCAAATGCAGCTTCGTGTAGTCGCCCTTTAAGACTTGGAACAGTGTCAACAGTGCACTGTTTTAAACTCACATAGCAAACAACAAAGAAAGAAAAAAACCAAGGCTCGAGTAAAAACCAAAATAGAATCCTGCCAATAGACCAGAGTGCAGTGCCCACAGAGGGGTGCTGTGGGGCACCATGTCAGACAGAGAGCGGCACAGGGAAAATCAGAAGAAAGCAAAGCAAATGGGCAGTGAGAGGTGGCCCCAGTTTATCGGCCGCGGCAGGCTTGGCGCAGCCTCCCAACGCTCTGGGGGAGCCTGGTGCTACCGTTTTAATGAATGTAAACGAGGACGGAGGGGACTTCCGTTGATGCTTAGCAGCACTTCGGAAGATGCCAAGAACTGGGGCTCCACTAGCCACTGTGGACCCTGGCAGCGGCCATGGCACACGCCCAGGAGAGAGGCGCCAGGAGCCGTTTGTTTGACAAGGCCCACAGATGAAGCTCATGCTAAGAACAGAGGGCCTTTGTAGTCATGGCCAGATACGCTGGAGCACAGGCCGGGCACACGCACTCGCACATATGGAGACAAACACAAATACGCATTTGTTATACCCATTTGATGGACTTGGGAGCTCAAAAAACAGATAACACACACTTTTTTCCTCTTAGTGTAGTGAAGTGCGCAGTCTACGTTCAGTTAACGCCATCATATCATATGCTCGGACCAAGAGAAGAAAACAAAAACGTAAACAATAAAGTCAGATACTCTCGCACATGTCATTGAGCCCTCCTCTTGCATACACAAACACACAGGCACACGCACAAGTCACTCCGGGCGCCGGTCATTTTTCCCGTCATGATTTAAACTGTTGATCCAAGGCCTCTTCCAGCCGCCCACTCGCAGCTCCTCCCCTGCACCCTTCGCCCGCTCCTCTTTGCTGTCTCCCTCACATCTTGCTGAGAATTAAAGTGACATTTTTGAGCCTGCATCCCTCAACTCGCGCTCTGCCGCGCGCCGTCTTGACAGCGGCACATTCAAGGCGGTGTCAGGCTGAAATTATACTGTCTGTGAAGCTCAGTAACGAGGCAAGGGATACAGACGCGGGCGAAGAACAGGCACACCCCGGAGCTGTGAGAGTCAACCTTCGCCTTTGAAGAGTGATGAGGAGTAGTGGGGAAGAATCAAGTGGATGAAATGAAAAGGAGTGTTTGTTTTTATGCCACAGTTTATGGAGTCTGTTTCATCTGATATTTCGAGATTGCAGGTTCAATACAAAGTCTGTGCTGTCTTTTAATTTACTCCATGTGCAATTTCCCTTTTTGGTGGTAACCCTTTGAGTAAATAAAAAGACGGGGATGTGGTTTTTGATATTGTGCCGCGCAGGGTATCATTTCAAAGGCAAGCGGCATTGAAAGCAGGTGTAATAAGTGCTTAATGTGGCTTACTTACACGTACAGCCTCCAGGAGAACAGCTCTGTTAATTATGCAAATCGGCCCGGGGGGTGACGTCACAGTCAGCAAAATCAAAATACTCCTCAGAGCCTTCAGCTTCACCTCACTGACAGCTGACGCTGTGATGACCCACTGTCAGCGGGAGCATTGTTTCGTCAGTGCGATGGCTGTGTGCCGCTGTCATGCTCCGCAGTGGCACGGTCGCCTCTGGGATATGTTGTCAAAGGTTGTGCTCACAAATCAAACTGCTCACTTGACCTCAATCTGATTAGGGACAGTTCAGAATATCGAAATGTTATGGATATCTAATACAGGATCAATTGAACGGCTGAGGGATTAGCCAGCGGAAAATGAAAAAAGTGGAACGGGATGACAAAATGTGGAAAATATGACCTGTTTCTCTCGTGTCAGGGTAGTGGTATCATTCTAAGTGCTGTGTGTGCGGCTCTTCCTTATCTGGCAGTGACTGTGCCTGTTGAGTCATCCCCTACTACTCTGACTCAAATCATGTGCTACATACTGCAGGCTAACTTTAATGGAAGATTCTTACCCAATCCTCTGCCCATGACGAGCGCTCTCCCAGGCCAAACTGCAACTGCTACTGACACAACTCGTGACACAGCCCAGGAGAGAGCCAAATGT
>NW_005187527.1:262154-271015 GCF_000239375.1 Pundamilia nyererei
AAAAACAAAAATCAGTGGCGTATTTTTGCCACCATGGAAACATACCTTGTGACTGCACTTAACCTTTGCATTAGATGCCCCAGCCATGACCGACTGCATTCCAGGTCAAGCAGCAGGGGGGACAGGTTAGATTAGGTGATGTCTGTGAGAGGCAGGAATATGAGCGAGATTACGCACCCCGAGATGAGGCTAGAGTTACAGTCAGCTGGATAAGGGGCGAGGCGTTTGTGATGGTCCCTGGGAAAGTGAGCTACCCGTTGGGGATTAAGGCTAATGTGTTAAAGAAATGGGTAGGACACGTGAGTATAAAATGTCCATGGATGAATCAGTCAGGTGGCGTAAAGGACATGTTAATGTTCAACACTAAAATCTGCAGGGTGTTAAAACTGTTATCAGGGCCATTACTTAATGTAGAGGAAATCAATGAGATCGCTCTACACAGAAACAGCGGTGGGGTAGGCTTTCCATAGTATGCAGTTCAGCTTTTCATCAGATGGTATAGCCCATATATATATATATCTATATATATATATATATAGATATATATATACACACATGCACAAGCATACATAAATGTACATATCAATTGCATAACATGTATGTGTAGACAGATTGCATTTGCTAAGTGCCTTATTGTAAAAATAAGGCATTTTGCTTCCTTTTCCTGTTGGATGGATGCCCCTCCCACCAACAGCACCGCCACTACCGCTCAATCAGAACCATCTACTGAAACAGTCTATTCTGTCGTCCCCTTTCCACAGAGCGGATGGAGTTTCAGTCCCATGACTGAGCTGCCGGAGTGGAATTGGAAAGCCAGCTTGCACTGGTTGAATCTCTCCCAACTGCCACCCCCTTTTCTCACTCGCACATTTGCCTTTGTCAGGGGGTATCGGTTTCTGCTTTGCTCTACATGTTAGGCACCACTGGACCTCTCCTCGTACTGCTCCTTCTTCTCCTCCTGACACACACACAGACACATGTCACCGACGCTACTTTCTAATGATATGTCCTGCGTTGCCCCTGCAAAGCGAGACCATGAATGGGATGGAAAAGTCAGGCCTCACACAAGTGTGCTCAGCCTGTGACGTATTCAGTAAGAAGGAAACTTGAATGGGACGGGTGAATGGGTAGACTGAGAAGAGATGTCAGTGATAGAATATCCTATACGTAATGCCGAGGCACATGATTCCTTAAATTTTATATAACGGAAAAGAAAGAACATTTTAATCCTGTTAATTATTCAGAAGAACTGCTCTAAACCTTCTGTGCATTTTCAGACAGTTACAATTGATTGCATCTTTCAGATGCCCATAAGTTAGTGTCAAAGCAATGCTCAATGGGAAAGAAAGCCAACACGCTCTATCAGTACGTCCCTGGGATCGACATTGAGATGTGTTGCACCTCATTGTTTTTGACAGAGCGCTCCCAAACTGCTGCACAAGTCAACAGCGTTGGAGCCGAAGAAGCTTCAGTGCTAGCTTTGGGAATCTGCCCTTGCCCTTGGTGGACTTGTGTTTAAGACAGGCGGGCAGCTGTTGGCGCCGGCTGGAGGAGCTGCTTTAGAAGCAGGGGTCCATCCCGTAAATGGAGCCGTGCGGTTCTGATGGATCAGCACATCAGTTCCCCTCCTGCAGGGTCAAACAAATGGAGGGTAGCGCAGAGCCTGTATCACTCATGATGAAGGGAGCAGAGGAGGGAGACGTGGAAAAGATTAGAATAAGGAGAATAATCTTTTCCCTTTTCTTTTTAGAAGACGTGAGGAAACTTGATTCTCAAAATAGCTTTTGGTTTTTATTATGTCAAGTAAAAGGCTGGTTGTGATGAATGAACATGTTTGAAATCAATTTTTGAAGAGACCTAATTGGGACTTTTCAGAAAGTCCCCAAATACCTTACAGTGTTGTTGTTTTTTAATTTGACACATTTTAAGCAGCGCTGCTGCACTGTTAAATTTTTTCTCAACCCTTGCTTTTGTCTTTTGTTCTAAAAGTGAATGATTTGCACTGGTGAACTTTGCCACCGGCAGCTTAGCTTTGGATTTACCGTATACTGTCAGCTGTAAAGTAGAATAAATAACATGTTGTGTGTGACCCTTAAATATTAATTCACTCTAGTTACATATTATCCTGTCCTTCAAGTCTGGAAAATATCACTCAGGTTTTCCATGTCAAAAGGGCATACATTTGTAGGTTGGTGCTTTCAGCTGCTCTGTTGTTTTCCAATGGGTGACCAAGGAGATAGATCTGCATATTTGATTTGATACGGCCTTTTACATCAGAGGCACTTTCCTGAGACAACCCTTCCGTTAATTCAGGCTTGAAGGTATGAGTACATTAACCCCTGGGGCTGGGTTTGTGTCTCCTCCCAGTCTCAAAACCAGGATCTTTCGCATTGGAATGTATTAACGTCTACTCTGTACACTACAAGGACATATTCATGTATATTACCCCCCCCCCCCCCAAAAAAAAAAAAAAATTTGACACAAGCTATGTTTATGCACCAGTTAAATAATTTTTTAAATGGTTATCGCGGTAACCCTGATATTCTTAAAATCCCCAATTGAAGGCACACTGTAAGGCTTTTCTTCTGTGCATGCTGATTCATTTACATTGGATTACTGTGCTTTGTGGCCTGTCAGAACAACATCATTACAATATCTTCAAATGTAAGCACTGCCCACACAGACAGGTGTCAAAGAAAAACCAACGGAAATTTCATCACAGTTTTGATGTGCTTCATTATTTCGTGTGGAGGGCGACCAGAGAGATTGAACAGCAGTTTTCCAAAGGATATTTCTTCAATTGACATGTTTGTAATGGAGATAGGGAGCGTTGTCTGTGACGAGTCGCATCATTTTCATACTCATCACATCTGTGACCCCCTCATGCCCTATGGATTGTCATCTTGAAAAGGACCACTCCAATCAGGACAGAAATGCTTGATCACAGGTTAAAGGTGAGGATTTATAACAACTTTATACTGATTTGCAGTTGCAGTGCTTCTCAAACTGTGTGGTGCGTTACAATGGTAGTAAATAGCATCACTGCAGGTGGGAAAAAATCTAAAGTGAAGCTAAGCTCAGAAAATAGGAAATATAGATGATATGTGGACCTAAGCCATGCCTGCAAAATGCCAGAACAGCAAAAGACAGACACCAATCCCACTCACTATAGATTTCAATGGTTCATTTTTCCTTTAATTAGTCATCTGTTCGTAAGATTACTGGTTCAAGAAGTTAACACAAGCATTTCCCACCAACTTGCCCAAGTCATTTTTTGCCATTTTGTGTCATTGTATATACACTTATCGGGCATAACATTATAACCATCTGCTTAATATTGTGTTGATTCCCCTTTAGTGGCCAAAAAGACCCTGACTTGTTGGGGTATGGACTCCACTAAACTCCTGAAAGAGTTCTGTGGAATCTGGCACCAAGATCTTAGCCACAGACACTTTAACTTGCAAGGTGAGGCCTCCATTGATTGGACTTGTTTGTCCTGCACATCCCATAGATCCTCAGTTCGACTGAGATCTGGGAAATTTGGATGCCAAGTCAACACCTCAAACTCGTTGCTGTTCTCCTCAAACCATTCCTGAACCATTTCTACTTGGTGGAGAGGAGCATTATCCTGCTGAACGAGGCCACAAGGAATACTCTTTCCATGAAAGGGTGTACATAGTCTGCAGCAATGCTGCTTAGGTAGGTGGTACATGTCAAAGTAATATCCACATGGATGGCAGGAGGTTTCCAACAGAACATTGTCTGAAGCATCACACTGCCTCTGGCATTGTGGCCATTGTTGGTGCTTTCACCTGTGGACAGGAGTCAGCATGGGCATCCTGACTGGTCCAATACACAACAAACGGCAATACTCTGTTTATTCTGACACCTTTCTGTCAGAACCATCACTAACCTTTTCAGCACTTTGAGCTACAGCAGCTCATCTGTTTGATCTGGCCACATGGTCCAGCCTTTGCTTTCCACGGCATCATGGAGTCTCCCAGGAACCTGTCACTCGTTCATAACTGCTCCTTCCATGGAGTAGTGGTGGACTTTTGATGCATACAGACACAGAACATCACAAGAGCTGCAGTTTTGGAGATGTTCTGACCCAGTCGTTTAGCCAGAACAGTTTAATCCTCATGAAACTTGCTTAAATCCTGACACTTGTCCATTTTTCCTGCTTCTAACATCAAATGTGAGGACAGAATGCTCACTTGCTCCATAGTATGTCCCACCATGATGCCATGATGGACAGATAATCAGTGTTATTCACTTCACCTGTCTGATCCGTGTATTATGAAAATAAAGGGTTTTGCATGATCAGTGTTTGTTTCTCACAAAGTTTTAACTGATAACAAGAGTATTTTTAAAAACACAATAGTATGGCAAACGCCCAAAACATTTCACAAAAGCAGTTTGTAGTGGAGGATTTAGTCAAACTTTACTGTACATACATTTTTAACCAGCTATGAAAACTACTCATGTCAAGCCATGTTTGTCGCTGGAAAAAATACTCAAATACTCTCACCCCACAGTAATGCAGACAATGGCTGAACAACAATCGAATCACATCAAATTCTGGCACAGTTCATCACTTTCAGAGATGCAAAGTCAAGTAAGGTTTTAATATTCGTGCTTCAGCACAAGGTGCGCTCCGTGTGATGACAGTAAAGATGCTGATGGAGCGAAGACATCCTTCCCTTTCAACCCAGCCCCCACTCCAGTGCTTCATTTACCCCTCCATTTCTCTTTCTCAGTATTATAACCAGCCTGTAATTCACATGGCATCATAGGGTCCCTGTCTGTATAAATCAAGAGCCCCTATCCATGAAGCATATATTTTTGATAAAGCTGCCTCTTCATCAAGGTCTTCCGAAGCTCCGTTACTAACCGTATTGATTCCTCCTCAGATTATTTTCAGCCACGGGGGAATTTCTATTTTTTCCCCCTCCTCTTTTTTTTTTTTTTTTTTTTTGAAAGCATGACAGAAATGGATCTATGGTAATCATATTCCATCTGTGACACTGCGCTCACTCCGTAAATATACACTATCCTTGCTTAAGCCAGAGAATCTCTGTCTGTCTCTCCCTCCCTCTCTCTCCGATCGTACCTTAATTGTGCTGTTAGAGAAGCAGAATCTAATTCCGAAAAAAGCATCCACGCGCTTACCCTCCCCGCTATCTCTCTCTCCATTCTCCAGCCTCCCAGCTCACTCGCACACACACGCACACACACGCACACAAACTTTGGTCGACGGCAACTCCTAGAAAGCAAACAGGCCTTTGGCTGGAGGAGCCAGATAGGAGCTGGTTGGCTCCCACCAATCCTTTATCTGAGCCAGCGCTGCACATCAATAACACAAACACCACCACCACCCGCCCCCCTGTTCCTCCTCCCTCCCTCCTTCCCTCCCCTCGCTCCATCCTCTGTCACCAAACACCCTCCCCTCCTCCCCTTTCTCCTTTCCCTCCAGCTTGTACTCCTCCACTTTTAATCTTCCAAAACAAAACGCCAGAGCCCCCAATGAGAAACTGCATCAAGCTGAGAAAGTGATAAAGCAGTTATTTTATTGTTTATATATTTATATTTATTTATATATTTATTTCTTATGTGTTTGAGACCGGTGGAATGATTTGCACATTTCAATGTTGGGGCACCTTCCTGGGCTTTTTGCTAATAACCTGTTGATCTGTGCTTCTTGTTTGTGTCGCTTCTGTCAACTCCGACGCCACCGCACAAAAAAACAAAACAGACATTAACAAGCAAACCCTTTTTTAATGCCATCTTTTGGTCAGGCCAAAGCTTTTGTTGTAGCGCACGATTCACGCTTTGATTATACTTCTTTGTGTCCGGCGCTGCCTTTTTATGGTGATGAAGAGAGACGTTTTTTTTCCTTTTTCATACTTCAAAATGGAAGAGTGATAACAGCGTGTATTCACCCTCAAATCATCTGGATGCTCCTCTAATTGCATTCAGTTTGTTTGAGCTCTGCACCTTGTATCGCATTAAACTGCTGTTACATGCCAGATCATAACAATACGAGGGGTTTGTGCACATATACACACACCCGCCTTCATAGATGTGTGACTCCGTTCTTTATTTTAGCTTGCCATCGTCTTTTAAAGACTTTAAACAAAAAAAACAAAAACAGGTGTGTGGCTGACCCACAGGTAGAGCAGCCAGACAGTTTTTCACCAGCCGAAATTTCCCTAGTGAGCATTTCTATTCTTTCTTTCTTTCTTCTTTTTGGACTCGGTTATAGTGGTATCTCTTAAAAACGGTGTGTGCCTGTGCATGTTCACACAGCTTTGGGGGTTTTGCCTTAGGGGGGATAAAGACTACAAGACCTCCCGCAGACTCTGTGCACTTATAAAAACTCCTGTCCCAGCCAAATGTGTAGACATACTCCACGAAAGACTCTCAGCAATAACTGGGAATTCCCTCCAAAATTGCACTGCACAAATTGAGCACAAAAGCCAAATCTGCGCACTTCATGCAAGACCATGGGTGCAGGCAACATGCCACTTAAGGGAGCGAGGTCTCGCTCTAACCCTGCTGAATCAATAGTGCAGGCAAAATGGCACACTAATCAACATTCCATTACTGCTATTTGCATATTTGATCCAGGATTTGTTCAATGGATTATACATATTACCTGCATGATGTTTAATTGCCTTTTTAATAGACTCTGTGATTAAACAAGGAAGTTGGGTTAGGGTGGTGGTGGTGGTGGGGAGACAAAACGGGGGTCGGGAAGGAGGTGGAGGGTGTGGGGAGTGCAGGAAATCTTATTAGAACAAGTTGCTCGCATCCTCCGGAAGACTGTGCGAAGGTGCTGGAATGAAATAAAGCAGAGATCCGTCTTGTGATAGAGGCGGCAGTGGCTGCTCAAAATTCATTCATTTGGCTGGTATTTGTTTAAGGAGATTGAAGAGGAGGCTGCTTGTTCCCTTCACCACTGAGTTTTACATCTTATCGTGTTTTGACAGATGAGGGGCGCGAGGCACTGGGATGCACACACGTGGAGTATGCATTCTTGCATTGTGGATATGCTCGACGAATTAAAGTTTTGGCTCGCACGTGAAGTTTTCATGTGCTTTTTTTTTTTTCTTCTTTTCTTTTGGCACGATGTGGGGGTGAAAGAACGTGCGGTTTTACCTGTGTATAAATGTGTCTTAAAAGTCTGCGCCATGCAAATTATCACAACATTTTGTGTTGTCATGCAAATATGCTCAGGCAGCTATCAATGCTGGTTACCTGGCTTCCACCCCCCCACCCCCCACCCCCATCCCCCCTCCGTGTTGAACCATTAATCACAGTGAAAGAATAAGAGAGAGAATGGAAGCTAACGACTACCGTTCAAGCATTAAGAGAGAAACCCAATGCAAGAAGCTAATCGCTGACAATAGACTCTCTTTAAACAGCAACAATGGGCTCGCTAATCTTCAGAAGTATTAGTGCCAAGCTGTACGTAACCTAAGTGAAGCACTTCAGGACTTCAAAGTAAGCTGAATGCCTAATGTGTTGGGGCCAGAGTGTGTTTAAAGTTGTGTGTATACAGAAACTGCTCGTATGCACGAGTACGGTACACAATATGTGGATTCAGAAAAAAAAAGTTTAAAGCGCAGCCAATAAACGTACCTTTTAATGACTTATTCTGAAGGCCAACATGCGCACAAAGACACAGATTCACATTCATACAGATGCATCAACACCACATTTTGACTACACGTACATCATGTGGCATTTCCTAACAAGGGAAAGCTGGGGAAAAAAATCTCTCAGTGAGGTCACCCTCTCCTACAGTTAGCGGCCAGTCACCTGCTCTCATTAATAAGGAAATTAATGTTGCATTCCGTTTCAATTAACCTTCCCCGGCTACAGGAGCAAGACTGGGAGGGAGGCCCAGGCACCCGCCGAGGTCAAGGTAATTGAATTGGAGGTACACTGATCATGAGGCCAAGGAGTTGTTGCTATGGCGCTGGGGGCAACTGTTAACCTGCCATTAAGGTGGAGGTTGAGACTGCTATGCGTCAGGTCGTGTTGTTGTATCTCACAGATATGACAGTCAGCATCAGCGAGATCAGCCTTCGTAACTATCAGTTGCCAGATTAGGCGACTGACAGACTTGATTACTGGTTGGGGTAAATTTGCATAATGTCTAACGCCTGATCGTGGACTGCTGAGATGAACTGTTCAACATTAGAAGTGATGAAATGATGATCAAGCTTTTGATTCGGTGTGGTGTTTGTAAATCACATGGAAACAGAGGTTTATTTACACAATTTTTTGACGATGCAGAAAAAGATGTTTTCTAAGCTAAGACGTTTTGACCAGTTACATGCTAGGAAATTTTTCAAGGACACCTTGTAACTTTCACAAACGGTCACAAAACCAGTTTTTAACGGCCCCAAGATGACGGAAGTTGGACTAAAGCAGACAGGATATATTTGATGCAAGATACAGGGAATTACTTGCATTTGGAGCAGTTCTGCAACTTGCCATTTTTACTGAGGTAGAAAGCAGTGGAGATGCAGGTCAGCAGGGTGTGCAGCAAGAACATGTGTCACACTTTATGGATTGAAAAGCAGACAGTGTAATCTAGCTAGCAATTACATATTCTCCAAAATATATTTGCCAAGCCAATCCGTCTAATATATTTTTGCCGTACCTCAGTTTGTTTTGCATTTTGTCATGACGCAGACAGTGACAAATGAGATTATAGCCTTTTAGTTCTGTTAGTAATGTTGTATTCATATCGGTGATTTATTATTATTTTTTGCACAAAATGTTACTTTGTGTAATTTCCACAGGTCCACTTTTGTCCCTTTGTCATTGTGTCATTTTCTTCCTCTTGC
>NW_005187527.1:271035-281835 GCF_000239375.1 Pundamilia nyererei
CACACACACACACACACACACTCCACCCAACTCCATCTTCCTCTCTTTTCTCTGGTGTGTCTCTGATGATGGTTGTCTGCTCCTCAATTGCGCTGCTGAGCACTGGCCAACAGTAAAACACACCTGGGTGTGTCCAGCCATCTGATGAATGACCCTGCGGCTGGCGGTCAGATCGATAGGAGGAGTGTGTGTGGGTGCGCGCACACGCCGGAACATGTTGGGGGTGCGAGACGAGCAGGTGCGTTCTGCTGAGCTGGAAATCCCATTAAATCCTCACCACCACGCAGACATACGCACATGCGCGCACGCACACACTCTCTTGCATTAACACACTGCGTCCTCTGCTAACGCACATTAGTAAACACAACCACTAGCTATCTATGTCTTTACTGGCACACACCAGCCCACACAGAGCACGCTTCCAAACTATTTACCTCCACACGCAGCACAGGCTCTACCTTTGGTTGAAAGAGGCCAGCTATAATTCACTGCTCTACCTGTACTTGTACCATCCAGAGCGATACAAAGCTTCTGTTCTCCTCACACTAACTTAATGCAAAGGAACAGCCCTCACATCTCCTGCTTTTTGTCAGGGAAATGTCAAAATGCCTGTAACGACAGTATTCAAGCAGCACAATATGGTTGTTTGCATGTGTTGTGGCAGAGTGATATGGATACTATGACTCACATCTCTGCAGGCGCCCAGCAGGTCTTTTTGGCATCATGAAGCTCTGTGTGTGTGTATGTGTGTGTGTGTGTGTGTGTGTGTGTGTGTGTGTGTGTGTGTGTTCTACAAACAGTCACCTCTCCGTCCTTACACCTGCGCTAGGAGTGTGCAACATTGGCATTCGAAAAATAATCTTTTTCTATCTGTCTCCATGTGCTTATCCCCCACCCCTCACCCCCGCCCATCACTTGATCCCTCCTTTCCATCCTTGTCTCTCTTTCTGCCTAACACCTTCAATCCACCTGTTTCCCTCCATCCCACTTTTGTGTTCCGCTCTCTTTTTGTTGATCTCGCTTCATCTGTCATCGCTCCCCTTTTTCATCCCTCTCTCCATCCAGAATCCCCTAGCGTGACATTCTATCTCTGACACATCATGCATGTCCTGCTCCAATGATGCCAGCGCACTGACAGATCAGCCACAATGTGTGTCATCTTGCTGGAGGAGGGAGAGGAGGAGGACTGGGGTGGGGGACATATAGATAGGAAATGGCCAGCTGAACCACAGACGGCTTTGTTGTCTTAAGAGGTGTCTTCACACATGCACGGGACTTTTTTTAAATTTTACTGAAGGTATCCATGCACATATACATAGCAAGAAATGTAAGCAAATGTGTGGATATCAGATAGGATTTCACAAGATTGGCAGACAAATAGTGAAACATGACATGAAGACGCTGGGTGGGACTCACATTTTCTATTCCTTATTGCAGCCTTTCATTTTCTGTGGTAATCACCCTTGTCACTGCCATTACTATTTCCATAAGGCTGCACATACAATACATCTAGCTGACACAAAAGTGATTCTCTAAAACCTACATATCTCTAAAAATAGAGAAATGATGCATTCCATAGCTGAAAATGTCTTTGATACAATATATAAGCAAAAGGTATGAAAAAAGGTTTGAAGAGACTGCAATGTTCTTCACTCTCCACCGTACTATGGGTGAACCAAACAGCATGCTGGCAATTGTGCCAAGTTAATGAGGGTGGCAGAAAGGGAAATAACAGGCTTGGATAAATGCACTTGGCTAATTTTATAACAAGGTTTAATGAGGGTGATGCAATAGGAAACTTCATGGCATACGCAAAATGGAAAAGGCTTTGCTTCATCTTCACTTCAGTGTGATTGTCCGTAGCAAATTTGTCATTTAGTTCAAAATCCTTTGCCTTGAATACAAAAGTCCTGAATTATCATGCTCTGTCATATTTTAAAGAACTCAGAGTACTTTATTATCTCTTTAGAGCACTTCCCCTGTGAGGTTTTTTTTAAACTGGCACAGCCTTCAGTTATCAGTCTCTTCTCTGGAACCAGCTTGGAGTTGGGATTTACAGTTTGGACTGGATCAGGTGACCCCAAACGATTCCATAGTCTCACCTTCTTCTCCACCCTTGAGTTTATATAATGCTGCATGTCATAAACCTTTGTCTACTCCCCAAAATGTGTGTTTTGGCCTGTTTTTTGTCTTTCTGTGCTTTACTTTTCTGTCATCTCTTCCCCTTCCGCCAACGCCGGTCACAGCAGATGTCTATCGTCTGGTTTTGTTGGAGGTCTCTTCACTAACTCTCCACTTTTCTAACATTGGGACTTAAAAAACATACAAAAACAAAGCAAAGAGTCATTCAATACACATCATCATTAAAAAAAGACAAAAAAAAAGAAAGAAATACATGCATGTATTAACAATATGACCCATAAAATTACAGTTACAAACTTTTCCAAGATCATGCAGGATAATCATATCTTTAAAGTTAAATAACTTTTCCATATATATATCTATATATTTGGGCTCTATCTAAATTATACAGACTGATTTTTTCTGTCTTTTTGACATAAATTAGCTGCATTCAAATTAATAATGATTCTCACCTGTATGTGCCTGTAGCGCTTATAACATATTCAGCATCATAAAATCTGCTATAATTACAGGAATACCACTTCTCCACATCTAAACCTCGCCAAATAACGCCAAAAAACCCCCATCTAAACTACAAAAGTAATTTTCCAACTGGAATTCCTGCTTAAATATTCCATAATTTACACTGCGGCTATCGTTAATAGCCTTTAATAGCCCAGTGAAGTACTATATGATCCGAACTGAATTGAATTGAAGCGGTGTCGTCCCATAAAGTTCAACAGAACAGCAAAGTGTACGCCAAGCTACACACATTTTGGCAATCTGATCGGTGCTTGTACTGATACATGGATATGTCCCTGGTAATTGGAGCAAAAATAATATCTACACACTACAGTAGGAGAGTAGTTCAATCCACTCTGTCACGTCCCTATTTTTAGAGGAAAGCTGCAAGTACAAAACGAATCATGTTAACTCGAACCCTGCCTGATTTGATTACTGAGGCAGTTTGATCTCATCTCTACCCGCAGTCATCATTTGAACTAATGTGGTGTAAAGTAACTATCTTTATTCCACCTCTGAATATTTCCTACTTATCTGGAAGACTCTGAGAAACTTCAGCAAGTAAATGAGCGAGTGCGCGTTCATCCTGGATAAACTGCACACAGGCATACATATGGATAGCACACGTATGGATGCAAGCTGTTATACATAATGCATATGTGGAACAGCTGAGCTTATTTACAGTGTACTGTCATTGGACCACAATGTGTCTGACGGGCTCAGTGTCATCTCTGACCTCATTAACTGCCACTGGGTCAAAGTCGCACCAGAATGCCGGTTCGTCAAAGCGGTTACATCACGCAAGGACGAGGAGCTTATAGAGCCCCGCTCCACCCACCCACTCATAAGACACCTAGTCTTGTCTAGTCTAGTCAATCCCTGTAGTATTCCCAGGACATACTGCACACTTTCCAACAATAGCTAACCTGGATATGGTTAGAGCAGCTGTGTTACCGCTATTACACTGCACCTGTGGAGAGTGCGCTGTCCCGTTCCGTGGCCTCCCCGCTTCTTTCATTTAGCTGTCAAGTGTTGTATGCCCAAAGCTGGCATCGCTGGAGTTCCCTTTGTAGCTTTACACATTTCTGGGAAGCAGATCAAGGTGGTTTGGCGTCGGATTTTTTTAGGACAATAGGCCTCTTGATGTGTCGTGTTAATTTTGTGTTTGTGACATGCTTTTTTTCCATTTCTAAATTGTTTTTAATTAGTGAATATACAGAGTGAATGTGTTTTAATTGTGTAATTCTAATGACTGTCATTCTGGAAAAACCGCTACTTGGACTGTCAAGAGAAATTTTACACATCTATGGTGTTAACTGGTGTGAAAAAAAGGCAGCTACTACAACTAAAGTAGCTCATTAGAGGAGTCCCTATATATCCAGTGGCTTCAGTCATTTTGCACGTCATGGTCTAATAGGCATAGTTAGAGTATTATGTATGGGACTGTTTTTGACAGGACATTAGAAACTGATCTTAATAGGTAATGTTTGTTTAACCTTTGCAATAGACGGTGAACTAAATACAAATGTGGAATGTCAGCATTACTTTAGAGATAGACAGTTTTTGCACTGTACCATATTAACATGCATTGGCTACCTTGCCAACCCTTTCAAGGCTCCACACTGCATGGCTTCAATTGTTTCAAACCTGTGCCGATGCAGATTCAAAAATCCATTGTTTTTGTTTAACACAGCGCTGTGACCGTGGCCCGAAGTGACAGCTACTTTCTCTTTCCTTCTCCCTCTCATTCTGTCTTCTCTCTCACCATCAATGTCACTCTCTTCCCCTGAAGCTTCTTCAATAGTAGCCCGGACCCCTTTGCCTTCTTTAAAGTGACTGGATTTGTGTCTCAATAATGAACTCAGTCAGTGGAAGAGAATGAGCAGGATTAATCCAGCCAACGGCAACGGAGGGATTTGATGATGTCATCTGTATGAATGAAGCAGTTAGTGGATTATTTCCTCCGAGGTGGAAGCGATCCAAATAAATGAATGCGAATGCCAGGGCGAAGGCTGGAAGAGTTTGAGAAGGAATGTTGAAAAGGCAGACGTGCGTTGTGCTCTTGAAACAGGTGGATGACGTGATGAAAGAGGCTCGCAGGGAAATGATAGGGGGGCAGGACAAAGGAGAAGGTAGCAACATAAAGTGAGTAAGTGTGGGTGAAAATGATTGATGGGGGAACCGGGGGAGACAAAAGAAAGGACAAATCAGTGGAAGAAGATATAGGATAGTTTCAAACCTGTGTCTTTCCATCTGTCAGGACAAATGGCATGGTGAGAGGTTGGTCTGGGCAGACAGTGCTTAGTGGGAGGTGTCAGCTTTGAGCTATGGAAGTGCTGCAGGAATCTCTCCCGGAGGCCCCAGCTGTGGCAATCACTGCTCAGTGGGCCGCTAGGCCAGAGCAATCAGGCCACCAACAGGCCATCAGCTGAGCTCTCTCCTTTCTGTGTGCATCACCCGGCTCTCCCTTCATTCTGATCACAGACATGTCGTGTTGCAACTGTGTAGCAATGGCAGTGATTTACCCTCCTGGCACAGTGATGCATCTTTAGCAACATCTGTAGTAAACACAGTTAAAATAGATTTCTGCTCATAAATAGAATTACCCTACAAATCATCTCCTCACACAAAAGTTTTGCTGCCGAAAGTCAAATACCCTACCACGCTCGTCATTTGATTATGCAGTCACTCAGATGTTGTATAGGATGAAAACATATTGATGCTTTGATAATTTCCCTCTTCACTACTATAAATGAAATTCAGATTTTTAGCTAAGTGGCAACTAAAGAGCAACGTATTCTGGATGCGTTATAAGACGACTATAGTTGAACTCTTTGTGGGTCAAACGCATTGAATAATCACTTTTTAGTTTAGTCAGACTGTGGCTAAATTAGACTGAGATGAAGATCCTAATGTAATTTTTGAATATCCATCCCTGAATCCATTTTCTTTCGTTTATCCAGTTCAGGGTCGCAGGGGAGCTCCGAGAGACAGGCAACCATTCGTACTCACATTCATACCCATTAGCCAGTTTAGACTCACAAATTAACCTAACCGCATTAACTGGTAACATATCAGAAAACATTTTAGTTTTATTTCAAACTGTTCAGAAAGTCATTTTTTCTTGCAACTGTATCGATCCTAACAGGGACCATTTACCATAAATCTGCCATCACAGACAATTTGGGCTTAAGATCAAATGTGCATCTTCAGAACCTCCATAAAGGGTCAAATCTGTAACTGTTCATTCTGACTTAAAGCCAACATGCTGTAGGGTAGCAGTTCGGACCAATATCACATTTGGGTACATTAGAGTACCCATTAATCTGATATTTTGATCAGATTAATGCTCTTTTCAGTAGCAATTTTACACAAGTTTCAAACAAGACTACAGCAGCATGCTTTCAGTTCTTGCCCAGGTTAGACAACTGGTCATTCAAATGCAGTGTGCGATATTTGGAAAAGGGAACCCTGCAAGGATGTTTACTCCGATTGCTGCACGATTAGCTCCATCACATTGGTTGTGACATGTGCATGGATTATGATCTGTGCATGAAAATCGTGAGCCTCTGTATGCACAGGGCGAAGCGTCTCGTCCTCCTTAGATTAAAAGCTGCTGGAATTGGATAAAGTGCATGACTCCATACACACTCCAGAGGAGAACAAGCTTGTACATCATTTTAAAATTCAGAGAGAAAAAGCTGCACTTAAACCCACCCGTGGGTAATCCATTTTAACTTGTGCTAAAACTCTGAAGGAAAGATCTAAAAGAAAGGCAGATATACAGATTCGTATTAAGAATGCTTTCCTGCTCTCTCCCTCTCCTCGCTCTTTCTCATCTCCCCCTTTATAAAGGTCCTAATGAGTTGTCGGTGGAGCTGAGGCAAGACATCCGTAATGTGCCATGAAATATGTAAGCCAGGCCTTTTGGAAAGTGTGTCTGTTTCATGCCTCCTCCTCCTCCTTCTATACCTCTTTCTCCCACTAGGAGAAAGAAAGGAGGTTCTTTCTGTGATTTATGCGCTTGACATTGGCAGCAGGGGCAGGTAAAGGGGCGTGGCGCAGTCCAACGTATGAATCTATCCCGACACCCTCACTTTCCCCCTAATTAGATTATTGGACTGATGAGGTAGCACCAAAGATTAAGCTCTTCATCTGTTCTGAGAGGAGAGGAAGAAGAGACGAGAGGGAGGTGCACCATCCGCTCTTTGCCCCCTCCATTCATCCATGTTTTTTCAACCTCTGTAACCCTGCAAGGCAATAGCAAGTGGCCAGAGATAATCTGCATAGTAGTAATAGTTAGAGCAATCTATATTAAGGATGTCTTTTAAATGTGAGGAGAAAATATGGAAGCTTGAAGTACCTGTACTGTACCTTCAGTTCAGATCTCAAAGAATGTACCTCGTAAAAAAAAATCTTTATAGAGGTATAACAAGACACTGTGCTGTTTCATGCAATGTTCTGAATCCAGCATATGTCACTCATTTGAACTCCTGTCCTCAGCTTTAACTTTTCCAGTTACCCAGCAGGCTTATAAATTACCACTGCATGCATGGTGGAATTTTGGCTTCACAGTTCAGAGTGGCTGGCGGCCACCATCTCGCGTCATGCATCAGCTTACATGTACAAATGTGTGCACTAGCTTAGTACAAGTAAGACTCTGACCCCTCTGTTGGATGCAAGCCCAGCTGGTGTGAGTGAGGGAGCTTGGTGGAGTGATTGGAGGGCGTGGGGGTAGCAACTGCAAGACTGCTGAGGTTCCTGCATGTGCATGAATGTTGAGTCTTGATGGGGAACCTATATTTAAATCTACATGTGGCAGTATAACGGTCTTTTTACATGGTGCATGTGAGCCATCTGAGAATATTTCGATGTATATTTATCAGTTTTTCATGAGAGCGTGCAGCTGTTTTTGACAATCACTTCTTTTCCAAGGATACCATTAGAATTATGAGTCACGATAAGACCCTTGATGTTTTGTCGCACCTCTCTCTAGATTGTGCTGTCACCATTTTATGAGACTCTCATAGTATGTTGCAGTTGGTGTGCAGTTGCCAACAAGAGCCAAGACGACAAGTCAAGCAATGTCCTTGGCTAGCACACTTGAAACAAAAGGTCTTACGGTTCATAACGCCATATTTTACCTTGTCAGTTTACTTCCTTTAGAAAAGTGAACCCAGCTACACGGAGACTCTTTGTTATAACTTTATATTCTATATTTCTGTGGTCAGATTTGATATTTTTCAATATAGAACCGCAAACCGCTACCCATCATACATTTCTTTGGCCACAGTAAATCATACAGCATTATTGGCTTGAAACCGGACTTATTAAGTTCTTGTTTATTTTCTGTCATGTATACATACTGTTACAATAGTGATGGTGCCCATGTCCAAGGAAAGTAATCCCTACAAGCCAAAAGCCAAATGAATGGATCACCTTAAAAGTAACTTTTTGAGGTTATTTAAAAGAAAAAAAGAAAGTTGTACTCATTCTCTGTAATCACATTTCCAACAAATTGATGCATTCTCCTTATTTCAGGTTGCCTTCCCACCTTAAATAAATTGCCTAGATGTATGTATGTCGCTAAACCAACCACATATGTGGTTCCCGTATAAGTTAAACATCCCAAATAGTGTTTTTTAAAGTATATATGGCCGTTTAATATTTGTACACGTATATTTTCATCATCTCTTTCTCCTCCCACACCACTGCTCTTTCCTCACTCATTTCCAGAGCTTAGGTCTGTTTAGTGGCTGCTCTTTTAGCTTATTTATGATCGCTGTTAGTCATCATGACATTACCATTATGTGGCCTTTGTTTGTGTGCAGTTAGTTGCATGGCTTTGAAACGACTTCCTCGATGATTTCCAGGAAAGTTTGTAGTTCGCTTTTGTGTGTCACGTGTGTATGGACATTAATGGATAAGTCAGCTCAAGGGCAGTGTATTTACAGTAGTGTGTGTGTGTGTGTGTGTGTGTGTGTGTGTGTGTGTGTGTGTGTGTGTGTGTGTGTGTGTGTGTGTGTGCGCACGAGTTATTTTAGAGTGTTTTTTCTTAGACTGGCTTCATGCCAGAAATCTGCTGGCTTACTGTTTAAGGTCAGTAAATTTACTAATTTACTGACCTTAAAGGCTTGTTTTCAAGACATGTGCATGATTCCTCTGAAGGAAACATATTTAGGCATCTATGAAGCTAAACTCTGTCTGCCAATCTTTAGCATTCCAACAGTAAAATCGAGCATATGTCAACCGTTTTTCCGAACCTGCTTACGTGAAAGCAGGTCTTAAGAATGCAATCTAAAGAAGAGTAAAACAGCCTGGAAAATATGTAATGTTTGTGGAAGTACGCATTAGCATTGTTATCAACTTCCAGTATTTGTTCATTCACATCACTTGCTGCAGCCTCGACGAATGTAATGTGTTTGTTGGTCGGTGTGCGTGTGCGACTACGTGTGTTTTTGTAGGCTATTAGGCCAGAGGGGATGGTATCAATTGGAGCTTCCCGGGAAGATTTCCAGGAGTGTGTGTGTGTGTGTTCTGGGTGTGTGCATATGTGCACATGCATACACACGCTGTTTCTATTCTTGCGCTCTGCAGAGTTGATTAAAGACCTTGCTTTTTTTTCTCTTACCTTTTCCCAGTTGCTCACATTGTGACAAAGGCAAGCTTGTAACACCCAGTTCACATAAAATATCATAAGCAATTTGAACTGGAGGGTAATTTCACACTGTTTTCAAGGCCTTGTCCAGATGCTCAAGTTTGTTTGTGCGAGTGTGTTTAGTGTGTGTGTGTGTGTGTCTATGTGTGTCTGTGTGTGAGAGAGAGAGAGTGAGAGAAGTACCTCAGGTGTCATAAGGCTAGAAGTTATTACCTGATGACAACATTACAGCATCTCTGTCCCATGTAGCAGAGCATAGCATCCAGAAATGGCCGGGGTCAAGTAAACCCATGCTTGTTGCATTTCACAGCCAACTTGAAATAGTACAGAGGCACAATTTGTCCCATGGAGAGAACAGACAGAACATGTTCTGCACTTCGGCTCAAGCAACAACAAAAAGGGCAAGAGAGTAAATAGCTACGAATGTTAAAGATGCATGGACATCCATCAACAATTTTATTTGTTAAACTCCTAAATCTCAGCCGCTTTTAAAGTTGCAAAGCTGTTAGAGCAGGTTGTTCCACGAAAGGGAATCTTCAAGGTGATTTCAGTCGGTCACTGAAGAGTAGATTCTTTAGTTTACATTTTCTATATTTTCTACATTTTAAGTTATGGATTCAGCTGGATGGTTAAATCACAACGGGCGCTGCTGCCAGATCTTCTTAGGATATATGTGCGTACATGCAAAGCCATCTTCAGCGCTCTCCAGAGATGCCGTTTTACTCAGATCCTGTCTCTGACTATGTCACTCCGTGGGCTGTTTGCATAAATTCATCAATAAGAAACCAACTCAACCAGACATACCAGTGAAAACAACGGACATCCAGAAACGTAATTCCACCAAATGCTTACCTGAGATACTAATTAGTGAAGTGGAGAAAATGCTTTGTGTTTCATTTCATCGCCTGGTTTCTGAAATCATGAACAGAAGAAAACCTACTCAGTGAAAACAGTAACAACAGCTCCAACTGGAGAGAAAACAGCTTTGGCAGATTTTATTTTTTTTTTAAATAAAGGAAGAAAGAAGTGGTTTGAAAGCAGACGGCAGAAAAGAGGCAAAAAAGCACATCGTTTCATGCAAGCGAACGATGAGGGCAACAGGAGGACGGCGAGCAACTCAATTCCTTATCTGTGACGTATGAACACACAGCCTCTATTTTGGGGAACGCGGCTTTGCGTTTAATTATCGGTGACCAGGAAGGAACACAGATGCACAGATGGCCCATGGTTGGTTTTGTTAAACAGGTTAAACTATATTCAACAGTTAATTAATTAGCCTATTAAAATGTTCCACAACGCCAGAGTAACTATCCTTAGGCACGACCGTTACATACTGCTTCAGCTATTTTTATCTCCCAATAAAAAAATAAAAAAAACAATAACAAAAATAACGATGCAGTTTGCAGATGCTAAAGGTAATCTTTGTGTGTGTGTGTGTGTGTGTGTGTGTGTGTGTGTGTGTGTGTGCTCAGTCCTTGCAAGTTGAGTAATTAAATTGT
>NW_005187527.1:281855-307075 GCF_000239375.1 Pundamilia nyererei
TGTGTGTGTGTGTGTGTGCGTGTGTGTGCGTGTGTGTGTGTGTGTGCGTGTGTGTGTGTGCGTGTGTGTGTGTGTAAACAGAATGATAATGATAACAAGAAGAAATGAAAAAGTGGTTTTATTTAAAGTTAAACTCTCTCTATTGCACTTGTGTTGAAATCATTCAAACATCTGACTACGGGGCTTTCACTGAGTGTTCCTGAAGCCACTCTTATGTTTTCTTGGCACTTTACTTCAGGACACCATGTTGTTGAAATATAAGCTGCCAGGCCCGAACCCTGAGATCCCAAGCACTCTGGAAAAGGATTTTACTCTGGATTGCTTTATAGTTTCCTGCATCCATCTTTCCTCCAGTCTGCATGCCGCTCCAGTCCCTGTCACAGAAGAAGCATTGTGCTACCACCACCATGTTTGCTGTAGGGATGGTATTAATAAAGAGATGCTTAGACCCAGGTTTCATCCACAGACGCCATTAGGAACTGTTCAGTCTCTCTTTCGTCTCTTTCGTTTTTTCTTCTCATGACTCATTCTCAAACTCCCAGCCAGCGATGGGAATCAAGAGTCTTTTGGCCATTTTAAAGGAGCCATGTGCCTCCAGGGTTATTGGCGCTGGCATTTTTTTCCAAACTGAAAATTGACAATCAATCAAGGAATCAATAATGGTTTGAATAATATATTATAAATATAGACACCCCCTCACTCCCAACAGACTGCCTTTTTGTAAGAAATGGCTTCCGTCTGACTCCTTTACACTAAGGGCCTTATTGGTGGAGTGCTGCACTTAGGCTTATTCCTCTGTAAGCTTCACCCATGTCCACAAAGAAACTCTGGATCTCATTCATAGTGGGAATTGGGTTCTTGTTTAGTCCTGCTTCCTTACTATTCCTGATTCCTAATTATCCAGCCTGGCTGAGTGACCAGATTAAGAAAGAACATTTGTGGTTACTCTGCTTTTGTGTACTTCATACTGTATGATGCCAAAATGTCCTTGCATCCTTTCCCAGATCTGGTTTACAGACACTTCACTGAACCTTATGACCTGTTTTTCAACAGCAGAGAGTTGAAAACCTTTCCTCTTTACTCCATTAAAGTCAATTACATGGACATGTGCACATGTGAAGATGTAGCTGCATATCAAGGATACAGATTCATTCAACACTGTCATAACAAAGGAGTTTGAACCCTTGTAAATGTAAATTACTCTTTTGTTTTGAATCAATTAAAAATAAAAGTTATTGCTTTTTCATAGTGAAGTACAGTATATAGATTGATGATAGAAAAAAATAAGTAGAATTAGTTTCAGGAGGAGTCTAAAGCATAAAAAGTGGAAAACTTGAATTGATCTTCAAACTTTCCAAACATGCTGTTCATGAAGAATGTAAGTGATACAAAGGACTGATTTTTTAAACCTGCCGAACAATAAATATTAAAGTAGCTATTTCAAAAAGAAACATAGCTTACATGGAGCAGAGACTGTGCTCCACGTAAGCTGTTAACATTTCTCTTTTTGTTTAGAGTGAACAAGTTCATACAGATGAACAAATGTAACCTGCAGCTGCTCTTCCTGAACTAATTCAATGTTCCACAGCTGTGATTTATGTTATTTCATCTTGTGTAACCTTTCTTTTATTTCTACTGTCAGAAGCCAAAAGTACAGAAATGTAATACTGTTGATTACAGAATTCGAATTTTTACAAAGTGGCTTTGTGGCTTCGTCTGAAGTTGACTGATTGAATATTTTTCCCTCTTAAGGATTAAAAATACACTTCGGCCTTTATGTGTTTACTTTATCTTTGTTTTACATTTTTTATATAGTTTTTACTAATAATCTAGAAGAGTTTCAATTCCATCCACGCCTTGGAAATGCTCAAACTAGCAGTTGTCTAACACATCAAAAGTGTTCAGCTCTTTATTTATGTATACTATACGTAATTTTCACCAGGAGCACATGGACGGTCAAAAACAGTTTCCATCTGAGGTGACATGCTCATTGAAATTGGACTTTTCTCCCCTTATTTTTGGTCATTCGAGACCTTACTCTGTGTTTTGTTGCGTAACTGCACTCATGAAATGTGTGAAAAGATAGAGACAAGGACAGCTACCTCCTCTCCAGCTGTGTTTCCCAGGGAAACGTACTGCCTCGATCCATGGTGAAAATAAAGGGAGTGCAGGGAGTGTGTTTTTTCCGTTTGGTGCCCCCACCCCTCCTCATCTTTCGTCTCCCACTCTCCCCAGGGTTTCAATTACTGTCTCCCTTCACCTCTCATTAGCACGAACAGGCCGCTCATTCTTAATGCTCGTGCATACACATGCACAAACACACACACATGCACACAAATATGGGGTGGAACACGCATTTGAACACAAATGGAGCATAGTGGAGTGTGCCACACACACCCTACTAATTCTCATATGTCCCATGTTAAGCTTTGTAAATACTGAAAAGAGCCGTTTTCCATGTGTCTGTAACTTGTGTGAACGGCGCTACTGGTAAACACCAGCTCCCTCACATCATTCTTATTCATCATTTTCTTTCAAATTCAGGGCACAATACCTGGAACCACCGAGCACTTTGCATGATTGATGGTGTTAATTATCGCAGGCTGATGTTTCGCTTTCTTTCTCAAGGCAGAAAAAGTTCTTGCAGAATGGTGAAAGACAGGCAGTGACGACATCCTCCGCGGTACCATGATCCCTATTTTGGCATCATGTAAAACTTTTTTTAAAATAATATTTTACTTATTTTAAATTTTCCCAGAAGGGCATTTTACCACATAAGCAACTTTCAGTGAAAAGCACATTTATTAATGTACACTTGCATCCTTAACAGCTAATCTAAAGCTTTAAAAGGTCTTGAGCCATCCCTCTTTATGTTTTGCTTTCTTGTAATTTATTAAAGTGGTCCTAGGGAATAGTTCTCCAGGCTTTCTACAGGTCTTTTAAAGGTTTCTTTGGACATTGGCTGCTTTTTCAATCATTTCATTCCAGTGCTTCAGTGGCATTTTGTGGAGGAATGTTTTCTTCTCCTTATTTTTTACCATTTAACACTGACCTATGAATCATTCAAGCAAAAAAAACCCCATCTAACTCAAGGGATGAACCAGCCTGCTGACTGATGACAGATAAAGGCGAAGAACCAGTTTTAGCCGCCTAAAATGTGTAATTTGGTTCCATTTCTTTAACTGAATCAACAAAAAAGCCAAAACCCACCAAAGAACTGACACAGGAGCTGAGAGATGCATCTGAACCTTCAGCTGATCCATCTACTGTTCACTGAAGTCTCATCAGAAATGGTCTCAGTGGCTCGGGCTGGCTGTCAAAAAGCAATTTTTAGGGAAGGGAACAACACTATTGAAGCAGTATGGGATCATCTTGACAGAGAACAGAAAGAAAGGCTTTAAATGGCCAAGAAGGAGAACTATTCCTGAAGACTATGCAAAAAAAAATTTATAAGACAGCTT
Source organism: Pundamilia nyererei (assembly GCF_000239375.1). Lineage (NCBI taxonomy): Eukaryota > Metazoa > Chordata > Actinopteri > Cichliformes > Cichlidae > Pundamilia > Pundamilia nyererei. The sequence goes on from NW_005187527.1 coordinate 285,317, forward strand.
AGTCTAAGCTTAAGAGAGTTCAGACTGTGTTAAAGAATAAAGTCGGACCAAATACTGACTTTCAAGCTCTTCAGAATTGTATGAAGTCTGTTATTGCCTTATATACTGCATTTCCATCTCTGTTCGCATGCATCAATAAATTGCGGCACCTATTTCCCATTTTTCGAGCAAAATATTTAGAATGAGGCTTAAAACAATAAGTGTGCAGCTTTCTATTTACTCGGACTTTTACAGTAAAAGACTCTTCATCCAGACCACACACAGCTGTCAGTGATCCTGTCTCCCCACATCACTGTGGTAGACAAGAAACAGGGCCTTCTGTTGAGACATCAGAGTTAGCCAGCAGGCTAATTCTGCTAATACAGATTAGCTCTCATGGGAACTGCCGTATTGATTGGACAACAAAGGCTTGTAGAAAAACGCTCCAACATTCAATTATCCACACCGATAGACATAATGCCATTCCGCTCCTCTCTCTTTCCCTCCAGTCCCCTCCTCCTCCTCCTTCTCTTCTTACCCCTGTCTCTTTCTCCTTATACCTATTTCTCTACTGGAAGGATCAGTGAGGTCAGAAGAGTGGAGCAGATAAACATGCAGGTGTGTGTGTGTGTGTGTGTGTGTCTGTTATCTGAAAGTAGAGGAGTTTTTTTATATACTTTGCCTCTCTCTCCTGTTTGTGTATCGCCCAAGTTTTATTCAAATTTCCATTGTTTGCGTATTTCAACATTTACATAAGCGTTGCCTGATATTTGGGGGAAATTGTGTTAATTCCACTTCTGTGCATCAAGAAATGATAACGATATAATGTCAACATGTGACACATATACAGTCGTCAAAATGGCAGGATTTCCCTTGAGTGTGCAGTTGTAATGGACTGCTTTGTGTGCGAAATATTAAGTGAGAGAGTGAGGCATGTTCCATTTTAATGAGTTGATTGTGACAGGGTGTGACTTAAGCATTTAAGCTAAGCTAAGTTATTCAAGGCACGTTAAATTACTTGATTATTACTCGTTGTGTACACTATTCAGAGTACCGTCTTTACTTTGTACCAACTTAAATGAGTACAATTTAAGCAGCTCATCTGTTTTCAGCACATGTATGTATGCAGTGCATCAGTGTGTATCAACTCAGCATGTTTGCTTTGGCCACGGCCCTGCACCCTCTTTGCACAGCCACAACGTTAGCCCTCTCTCATTAGCTCCGAACGTTAGCGCTAACTCTGATTGCCTTCGGTCAGAGCCGCACGACATTCACCTCCTATTCCTTGGGAGGCTGAGGTGAAGGTTTCTCATTTCCCACAGCCAATGACACGTGAAGGCAGTGGAGCAGGTAACAGACGCATCATCAAAGTATGTATAAGCACGCGCACGCTAGCACACGTGCAAACGTTTCGGTCACATGGTTACGCCCAGGTCATCACCATTAGACGAGCGTGGCAGTGCTTGATTGAGTGAAGTAAACGACTCGTGATCTGAGAGAATTATTAGCTAATAGCCGGAGCATGTGGACAAAGTGTGATCTCTTAGAGAGGAAATAAAGAAGGTGGGTGGGGGGGAAGGGAGAGAAATAGCAAGGCAACTCGAGAAGCACGCTCCGTGAGCACTTGCTCACTTGAATCAGCAGTGGGGTGTATTCATGTCTGTTACCTAATGTGAAAGTTGATTGGTGAGCTAAAGGTCTCTCTCTTCTGAAATGTCAAGGCTTATGAACAGGTGAGAGAATATTCTTAATGCAGGTTGCCATATTGCTTGTGCCTAATTTATTTCCCATTACAGAAAATGTTAACAAAGCATTAATGAGCTGCTGACTACATCATCCTCACTTTAAAGCACCATGTCAAGGGAACATCCGGTCCCACTTTGCATGCCATCGTGGTCTTCTGAGCATAATGAGCTACAGAGAAAAATCAGTTACACTGAACACCCAATGCTACAGCTCATCGTGTACTTCTATGCAGCTTAATTGCTTGGCAGAAAAAACATGAAGGAACATGCGGTGTTTTAGGGATTTCTGGCAGAAGTAGTATTGGTTGATAGGTTCCCCAGTGTTTTGTTTTTATTTTCTAATACAATAATTCAAATGTGACTGAAACCTGAAGAAGATAAACATGGTGTACTGGGTAAACTTCAGCACATTAGCTTTGTTAGCATGCTAAACTTTGCATTTAGCATGCTACTGTTCACATAGCAGCATAGCTGGAGTGGGGGAATGTGCAGACAAAAATATCAATGAAGTAAGCCCTCACGTCCAGTATCGCCAAGAAAAAACTGCAGCTAATGGCATCTTCCTAATCAGTATAGCGGCCTTTTACTTTTACCCTCAGCCCGAGTGAAACTATTGCCACTTGGCCAGTGATAAAAAGACAGCACCATATCACACTAACGCATCACCCCTTTCACAACCTCCCAAAAGTAATTTCAGGGTTAGGGCAAAGAAGCCAACTTGTCCAAATGAAAAGGCCCTCGATGAAGAGAGGAGGCCATTTTCCCGAGAAGCCGAATTGACTGTTGCAAACAAGAGGCATGACCAAGATGAAATTGGCTCACCTGAATCCGTTACTGGGAGGGAGGGGGGAATGGAAAGATGAGAGGAGGAGGGAAGCATGACAGAGACTGGCAGAGAGAGACACGAGAAGACAAATGAGACCATGAAAGAGAAAAACGGAACGAGTGCGGGTGCAGGTGTGGGTTTAGGGCAAGTGGGGAGGAATAGGAATGACTGGAGAGGAAGAGCTGATATCATGTAGACAGAGAATGGAAGACTTAACTTTTCCACGTGGTTTGGTTTGTTGCTTTAAAGGCTTCAGTAAGAGTAATATCCTTTTTATCATAATCCCAGCGCTAGCATGTCTAGTGTACCTTTCATCATCAATAATAAAGCCTAATCCCAAGAAATCAAAATGCAATATTTACCACTCATCTCCTGTGAACACTCTGTCTCTGGGTGAAATCTCTTCATACACATTTAGATAGTAATATTACTCGGATTAGATTGTGTTTGAAAACTGTTAGCTTATTGAGATTTGATTTGTACAAGTGATGCTTTAAATTAAAGCTCTGTATACCAAAACCCAGGAGTCATTATAAGGATCCAGCCATTATGTGTCTCATTCCATTCACTTCCAGTCTGGAAAGCTTGCATATTTAAACAGATATTAGCCTTGATATGACCAGAGATAAAAGCTAGCGTAAGTATGATGCAACATCTTTCGCCCCGTAATTACACATCCCATTTCTCAAATGAATTTCTAATCTGGAATCTCTCCTCAGCAACTTGGAAACTCGCTGAAACTTTTTGCTCGGCCAGTATCACAGTTTTATAGCCCAGCATAATTGGGACCATAAACCTGGTCTGAGCCTCATTCAATAATGATTCCCTGCTCCAAATACCTGCTGGCCTTTAGCAGAATATTACTTATTAAGCACTCCAAAATCTAGCGGAAGTATTATCTGTAAGGTCAAGCGTGGAGAATCTTTCAGAGAGACTTTATGAGGTTGGCTTCTCTCACATCTGTATGCACTACAGATTGCATGCTAATGGACACGGCTGCCATTTTTAGGCTGTTTGTCCCCTTTTAAGATGCCGGTGGTAGCAGGCAAATGTGCATTTCCTGTTTTATGAAACACGTGTCTGCCCATCATGATGTCAATGAACTAAGCCAAACTTCTTAAATACCTTAAAAGTAGTGGCCAAGTGGTCTGCAGGGCTTACAGAACAGAGGCAATGTGCAAAGTTTGCTTGCCGCCATGGCTGATGCAAGTGGCAGTTTGGGCAATGTAGCCACAAGCAGTTTTGCCGAAGACAGTTCATAATAAATTTTGAGGGATTTTATCCCTCAAAAGGGATAAATCAAACAGATTCCGACAGAAAAACATCTCACGTTTCATTCAGAACAGCCATAAGCTTCAAATCTGATGCCTCAGTGCTGAGGCATCCGGCACGCTTGAGTCATGACGACAAGAAATCATTACTAAAGGTTAAGACCGCGGGTAAAGAGCCGTAAACATTAGACAGCTATTTTACATTAACAAACTGATCTCTTTTGAGTTGGCCTAATTACACTGTTTTCTCTTAGACTTTGAAAGTAATTTGTGATTCTTGAGGGAGCAAACACGAATTTATTTAGTTTGGAATGTGTCAATTATTGGTAACGAATGAAGGGAAAGAAATGAACGCTGTAAACTTAGTTCGCGGTTCCAAATTGTGAACTATGAATGTGAGGTAGATGATTTTAATGCGAAGTCAAACTTTGCAAAGCGTGAACAATCAAGTGTGTGTGTGTGTTTGTGTGTGTGTGTGTGTGTTTAAATGTTGTTTTAAAGCAATTAGATGTCCTTTTTTCACTCTGGAACTCAATTGATGCAAATCTCCCAGTGGGTGCTTGACTATCAATCAACGCAGACAGTTCATTATGATACTGAAGTTTCCACATCGTATCAGAAATAATATCAATAATATAATTTTTTTTAAATGCCGTCTTCCTCCTGTATGCAGATTGTGGTGCCTCCTTGAGCACTGCTTGTGTTGAGTGCTGCATGTTGTTCTGGTAAAGACAGACAGCTGTTTCTTCAGCTGACTGGGCCGCTGGTTTCCAGGTCAGTCATAGCTGAAAGGAAGTGGAAATCAGGGGATGATTCGTATATATACGGATGGTTTGCTTCACGTTTTTGCTCCCATTAATGTTTAAGCATCAAAATCTGTACAAGCTTGTAATTTGGCTTTTTTCATGTCTCTCAACAAGTCTATAAGCAAGACGCTGCACCCCTAACAACTTCAGGAAATGTGTTTCATACTTGCTGACAGAATCCTCAAAATTAACTATTTCAAGTCTGCTCCTTGTTTAATCTGGTTCCTTTCAGCTTTTTTAATGTCCTTGTGTGATTTGAGGGTACACAGAGAGAGAGGGATAGGAGGATTTCTCTTTGAGATTCAATCCACTAAAGGGTTGTTTGAGATAAATCATCCCCGGTGTAAAAGGGGTTTCATGTTCGTAGTATAAGGTATGTTGGCCTACCTTGTAACTATTTCCCTGATTGCCTCATACTCCAAACATAGTCATCTGACATTGTTTTGTTGTATCCATCTCAAGCAGAGCGACGGTGGATTTGCTTGATTTCTTTAAGACAACAGTTCAATCATCCCTGCTATCCCACAGTGTCGCATCAGATTTTATCGCACAGGATATTCAAGGGTGTGCCGTGTGATTATCCCCTGACAATACAGATAAAAGCTATCTCTCTCTCTCTCAGTTTCCTAAACACATTGCTCAAAGATAGACACACACACACCGATGATGCACCGACTTATTTACACACATACAGACACACACGCACACAATGAAAACCTTTAACGGTGTACAAACCACCACCCCCTGGCTCAACGGAGAATACCAGGATTCCGTAGAGGAGCAATTGTTTCAATGCGAGACCCGTAGTGTACCCATTGTGAGCCAAGGCCACCATCATCAGAGAGACAGAGAAGAGAATCATCCCTGAAAGAATGCCACAGATCGTTTCCCCTCCCTCGGCTTCATCCCCTGGGAGACTGGCAAACAACAAGGCAAATCCATCCGATCGAATGTCACGCAAATACACAACCCCCACGTCCAGAAGTCCTGTGATTGCTGTTGGTATACCCTGGTTATTGACCCATGCTGTGTGTGATGTGTGTGTTTCTCTGACTGTGTATATTCAGGGATGTGTATGTGTGTGTGTCTGTATTGTTTGTATCAGAGACGGATTGGAAGGCCATCACGGGCTGAGCTGACCCTATCTCCAAGGCTCGGAGGCTGCATGGAGAGATCAGAGCGAAAGCCAAACCTACTGTCTCCTAGTGTGATGGAGGAAGGATCTATGTCTGTATGTGTGTGTGTGTGTCTGTGTGTGTTTAGAGACAAGATGACATAGCCCAGAGCCCCTCTGCAGGTACAAAAGATAAGGGGGAAAGAGAAATGGGCAGCTCCACAGATGGTGGAGGGCTCTGGTGAAACAGTTTGCGTGTTTGAAAGTGTGAAGGATGACACTTGGTCACATGTATATGCATATTTAAGCACATAAATCTTGACAGAAACCTAAAGTCAAATGCAAAATAGAGTATCTAGTCACTTCAGGCTGACTTTACGGCAAGGTGATTTAACCTGTTGTTTAAAAAGTTTAAAGGATAAGGCTGCCATTTTTATCTAATACAGGACTGTGTGGAAGTGTTAAACCACTTATCGTATCTTTATATTTTACTAGGAAAATGGGAAATGGAAGCAGAGATTTACTGAAACGTGCAAACAGAAAGAGAAATACAGTATCTAAGTATCTAGATTTTGTATAATTCTAATGAACATCAAATCACACGATATTTGGTATGACCACATTTATTCTTCAACACAAGATTCTAAACTCTCTTAGGTAAGCTTTTTTGGGTAATTTCTTTAAGTAGTCTTCAGGAATAGTTCTCCGGGCTTTATGAAGGACATTTAAAGCTCTTCTTTGGATGTTGGCTGCTTTGTGGTTCAATCTCTGTCAAAATGATCCCACACTGCTTTAATAATGTTGAGCTCTGGGCTCTTGGGAGCCCAATCCATGACTTATGGTGTCCCACTGTGTGGTTTTTCTATCCACTTATGCTTTGACTGGATTGGCAGTGTGTTTGGGATAACTGATGGAAAATGCTTTCCAGGTGATATGGTGGATCATAATCTGACCATACTTTTCTGTGTTCAACCAATTTTTATAAAATCTCCAACCCTCCAGCTGAGATGAGATTGCCTCCTCTTGACCTCCTCTGTACATATTTATGACATTATAAACCAGAATTTCCAAGTTTGGATTCTTCCCTCCACGAGACCTGTTGCTGCTGATTCTCAGTTCAGTTCTTGTGTAATTTGGCATTAGCTTAGTCTTTTCTCCCAGTTTGCCTTCCTTAATAATGGTTTCTTGAGACATTTTGAAGAAAATTTTTATAAACTTCTGCCAGAAAAATCTGCAGTCCTGTGTTAGGTCTAATTGATTTTATTTGATGGATTCTCTTCATCTGCCACTTCTTTTGTTGTCTTGTTTTAATAAATACTTTTACTGCACACCATGCTGAGATAAAAATGTTCAGGTTAATAGCTCTTTACCTGTTGGTACAAAAATACTGTATTATGTCTGTCAAACTGTGTTATAATAATAATGGATTGCATTTATATAGCGCTTTTCAGGACCCCTCAAAGCGCTTTACAATACCACTATTCATTCACTCACTGGTGGAGGCAAGCTACAGTTGTAGCCACAGCTGCCCTGGGGCAGACTGACAGAGGCGAGGCTGCCATATCACGCCATCGGCCCCTCTGACCAACACCAGTAGGTGAAGTGTCTTGCCCAAGGACACAATGACCAAGACTGTCCGAGCCGGGGGTTGGACCGGCAACCTTCCGATTACAAGACGAACACCCAACTCTTGAGCCACGATCGCCCCATCATCATTGCCATTTTTATATGAAACTGAAGAAATGCAAAAACATGTTTTTATGTGTTTTGTGGTAACAAAGTGTCCAAAGACAAAATAAAAAATTTGTTAATCGCTAAGTTGTCCTTTAAGTGCAGACACAAAACTGGTTCTTTAGTTAAGTGCCTTTTTTATGCTTGAAGGACTCATAGTTAAGTGTTAAGTCAAGTCTTTGAACTATTGTTCAAGACTGCTTTAAAAAAATGAAAGGAAAATCTGGCTCATTGGATGCAAAATATAAAGAAATGAAGGGTGTCTTAAGACTTTTGCATAGTACTGTGTGTCTATGTGTGTGTGTGTGTGTGTGTGTATGTGTGTTAGTTGCTCAGTGTGATCCAATTTTCTTTGTACTGAAGATGTAAATTATTAAAAACACACACAAAGTTTCATTTAAAAACCAGCAGGACGTCATAGTTTCTAGCGCGCACTACCAGAGACAGAGTATTAGTGGCATTAACGATGACTGTTTCGAGTTATGGCCTAGTGCAACTGTGCCCTATTTATCTGTTTCTAATAGTTAATTTACAAAGAAATAACTGTAGTTGGCTTATATCAGCCAGGTTCCAGCCCGCTGATCTGCTGCCCATCATTTCGTCAGCGATTTTGTGTCTCCACAGTGAGAAAAACAGCTGACAGTCAAGTCTTTATATTTAGCACTAAGAATAGAGAGGTTATCATCCTATATTGCAAGCTAAAGCAGTGTGATCTGTGAAATTGTCAAACATCCTCTGGAGCTATAACCTCAAGCCAGAGCTTCTGCTAACTGTGAATCACAGCTGCACAACTATAAGGATGAATTTTGGAGCACTCTTTTTTGCAAAGCTGCTCAGTCATGATCTTGGATATGCAAAAGATGTCTCTTCTTTATTTGAAGTTGTGTAGTAGTTTTAAGTCTGTGGTTATTGCAAGGTTATTGTCTGACTGCATCACCAACCCAATGGAAAATTGTAGTTTTTTGCATGAAGTAATTCCGCTGAAAAAAAAGAAAAGAAAAAGTCATTCTAAGTGGCTAAACAATAATGGCACCTGGAGTGTTTGGATTGCCTTTAAGCTTTTTGCAGTTCTGTCTGCCACTCCAAACAAAAAGAAAGGCTAAAATGTGCAATCAAAATGTAGCAAGGACAGCTTTTGTGTTTTTCCTGGTAGCTACTGGTAACTCTCCCCAGGGAGCTGGAATAGTTTTTGGTGGCACTACCAAAACTAGTGGTTTAGACTTTGGTCTAGACTTTGATTTAGATTCTTGGCTTGAAACTTGAGAGGAAAAGCAACATGCAGTTGGTAGTATTTCTGCTTGATTAGTAAGTATAAAGGCTGACTACTTATTAACCTATTACAAGTGTAGGTGTGAATGAAAAGCAATGTTGTCCTTGTGATAGAGGGCACAGAGGTGAAGGGATCAACACTGGGAATTCTATTTTTCCACCAACGGGAGACTGTCCTGACCCAGATGCACCGAATCACAATGCATTTTTTTTACACTGCACTTGTTTAATGTTCTTTATTTAAAAAACAAGTTTCATAAGTTCACAACTTAATTTCTTAGAATCACTATGAAGGTGCTCCTTAGCCAGCTATGGGTATCGTCCGAGTATAGTCATGTGAAAGATTAAAATGTGACTGCTGGCATTGCTACTTCTCAGAAGGACATTTTACAAAATTATCCTTAAATGAGTAATTGGTTGCATTTAAATTCCACTGATGTGACGCTCTGCAAGAAAAGACAGTGTGACTAAGTATAGTTTTTCTCTGTAGAATTTTTCAGTCCCCCTTAGCGGCACCTCTAGTAGCTGTGTTTGCAGTATATTTCAAATTGATGAAGCCAGCCACAGCAGGAGGAGCTACACCGTGCATAATCTTATAAACTAGACAAACATTTTTGCACTCGACAAGGTTTCCTCAGCTAAGCAGATTATACTTGCAATGATGAAAACTGAATGGCTTCTTGTCTAAATTTTTAAGTGCTTCTTTGTACAATGATTCCAGTGGTTTTATGGGTGTATGGTGTATATTCAACTACTTTGTCAGACAGTGGGAGGGAACGATTAGTTGGAAGCATATTTTTGCTGTCGCACTTAATAGGAACTTTCTAGAAGAGCTGAGAATTAAATGTTACCTTATTACAGACCCTTTCATTATGAGTTTGGCATTGAGGTTTGACTGTAAATGTATTTTAAACATTTTTTGCAGTCTTTATCTTACACATTTTCTCAGTGTCTACGATGTGGCTTATTTTTGGGAGGGAAAAAAATGTGCTTTTGATGTATTTACTAATTTTTAATCATGAAAAAGAAGCATTCATTCCTTCATCATCACATTAAATTACCCATACACTGAAGCCAAATCATTTAATATATGTACCAAATAGGACTGGGCCCAGTATTGAACCCTGTGGAACACCAGTTGATAGATGAAGGTTTTTTTTTTATATAACTATCCATTTTGACAAATTTCTAGGTACATGAGAGGTGGGATTTCATTTCCTCAAATTTTCATTAAAATTTACATGCAGCAGTTACTGTTTAATTGATACTAAAACTAAAATTATATTTAGTGTAAGTAGAAAGCAGTTTACTTCATTGAGAGTAATATAAAATGATTTGGGTAAGATGTATTCAAAAATAAATAGTAAATTAAAATGTAGTTTTTATGAATTACAAAACATTTTCAGAAGTGTAAGTTAAAGATTAAATTATGAAAGCTGCAAAATAAATCAAGTTAGAATAGCAGTGTATTTTCATGCCAAACATCATTATTGCATTCTGAGAGAGCCACACAAAGCCCTTCTGTCTAAAACTAGAGTAAATCCCACTTTGCTGTCTGCGCCAGTATCAATTATAAATCTATAAATGCTTTTGTTAGTGTAGCATGGCGACAGAAAAAAATGTCACGCTGTAGTCACTGTGATGGGTTCTTTTGAGATCTATATATTTTTTCTTTTTAAGTTAAAACAAATATTGCTTGCCCTCTCCTATTCAAACTATGTATTTTTAACTGCTTTTGACTAATCCCAAACACTTACACGTGACTCTTCATCAAATTGAACACACAAATAACCTGCAGTTAAAAGCGACTGGCACCATGGGCAACAGCTGCTGCAGGCCCGAGGTTCCCCTCACAGTGCTGTCTAATCCTAATGCAGGTTAATCTAACTCTGACCTCCTCTAGTCCTCACTGACCGATCATATCTCCACCTCTTCCTCTCTTCTCCGTACACTCTGCTCATACAGTCATTTTCAGCCATCCTTGTCTCCCATCACTTGCAATCTTTTTCTCACCGTCCTCCCTCTATCCGGTATACGTCCCTTATCTTTCTCTCTCCTACTTTTGACCCCACCTTGCTGTCTCTCTTCCTCTCCCCACCTCAGAGTTGCCTTAAGGAGATTTCAAAGCCCATTCGGCAGCAGTTCTAACTGCCAAACTGATGGCCAGATAAAGTCCCCATTTACCTTGTCCTCAGTTTCCCATTAAAGCCCATTTTTGGAGACCGTAACTTTAGAGGAAATGGGAAGGAGCGTGGAGAAAAAAGAAATCAGCCCCTTGGCCACCCTTAAGCCCTTTTTGCTGTTTATTTGCAGCAGCATGAAGGAGGAAGGGAAGTTTTTAGAGGAGGAAAGGAAGGAAAAGTAGAAATAGGACTGAAAAGGTGACTTGAAGTGTCAGTGGTCCTGTCCCTATAGGAAGGCAATGTAGTACGTAGCTGCACCCTCGGGCAAGGTAGCTTCATTGGCGGCAGAGATGGATGATCCGGAACACTGTACACTGTGTGCGTATAGAAGTTACAGTCATTTTGCCTGCACAAGGGCATAAGGCACTCTAAGTAGCTCAATTAAAATGTATATTTTCCTCATTTACTGCCCTCCTGGGTGAGCTGAAGAGATGACAGTGAGGGTTTTCTAAAGGTTGCACGGGCCGTTGTGCATGAGGGCATTTTGACAGGTGAGTGCATTTTAAGGGGCATATTTTAGGATAAAGGCAGGGAGTGGGTTGCTTGTTGGCACAGATGTATAACCGTGCAATGGTGCATACCACATGTGGTCCCCGGAGAGCCCGGGCAGGGTGCCAGCACAAGTTGGCACTGTCACCTTCAATGACTTGGGCATCACTGCCGCCACAGGGGGCCCTTTTTTTAAGCAGTGTATTTGTTCCCAGGGGATTGGCACATGCAGATAATTGGGTGTTAAAGGGAATTATTTTTGCTCGTTATAATTTAGCACACTCCATTAGTCATTCATGTTAGCCACATTTTGGTTAACCCGTAGAAGCACTGTGTGCGACCTAAAAAAAAATTTCTTGTCTGTTATGTACCCTGAAACAATGAGAATAATGTATAATTTGAATTATGACATAAAAAGCCTGAGGGAAGCAAGCCTTCAGAGTAAAACATCCCTTTTAAACGTTTCCATGAGCCACCAAAGCTCAGCTAATGCAGAGCCCTAACCTGTTGCTGTCTGTCCAGTATGCTTATGACCATATGTGTGCTTTTGCACCCCACGTCCATATAAACTGACAGAAGCTTCCCATTCTAGCTGTCAAGGACACAGTTCAAGGAGCTGAGGGTAGTCATAAATACTTGAAACAAAGTTGAAAGGTCTCCACACCACTAGGCAGCATATTTACGAATTCCTCCTTCCTCGACCACATGCTTGTTGTTCTTTTCCAGGGTGCACAGGGTGTTTCTGGCCTTCGACTGGAATCCTAACCCTAAACTGTAAATTTTGTACTCAAATACAACTCAAATATTTTTGAGTTGTGGTCTGCGTAAACAGCACTTCTGTATTAGGCTCATGTCCATCATATTATGTATTCCTAGCAATAATCTTCATAAGAAGATTGCTAAAACTTTGTGCTGCCTTTTGTAAAAATCAAGACCTACTCACTCTGTCTGCTCAAGGTCTTTTTACCTTATTATTCAGCGAGATTGCTATTGATGGCCAGAGTTTTGGAGTGAACACAGTGCCCACAAATGATAAAATAAACCTTGCTCTCGCACATTTTTCCTCCTTTCCTTACTTCATCTCATGTATGCACATATGTAGTCACAAATATAAATCTTACCTGGGTCCCTTGGTATCAAAGAAAGACTACTTTTGGCCCCTTGGGCTGTTTTTCTGAGCTGTGCAGCAATCAAGGGCCAGAGAACTGCCTGTTAGTCCAGGATTAAAGCTAGCCCTCTCCACATCCATCAGGGGATAAGGCCACACACAGCCTCGCTACTCATGGGAAGACTGACACTAGCTCTGTCTTCAGGCCCAAATTGATCCCACCCAGCTATTTTATAGATTGCATCCAGTGGAGAACCGGCTTTTTGAAGGAGTGCTACCCCTGATACTGAGTTAGGTCAAGAACAAAGAAAAATTCTCTCCAGACGCACGGGCCATCTGCAAATCTTGGGGAGGGAATTGGCAAAGGAGTAAAAAAAAAGAAAAATCTAATACTGATATCAAGGAATTTATAAACTTTTATTGCTATTATTATTGCAGAGTTCATAACGGATGCCCGAGTTTCTTTAGAGTTCATTTAAATGATTTCCTCATTGTCAGATTGCTGTTATCTACCTAACACATATGCTTAACTTATTTTCCCCCCACTGTGAATATATACCACGCACACGGTCAGCAGATATACTCGTTGCTATCTTTCTTTTTCAGACTTTTTCCTTCTTTTTCTCTCGCCATGCTATCGCTCTGTCCCTTCTAGGCCTGGGGAAGAAGGATTACTGCTTGTTGTCACAGAGCGCCCTTCACTAACCTGAAACAAGCTTGTTTTATGATAGGCCTTCTTTTTTCCCTTCCTATTCTACATACTGCTACATTGCCCCTTTCAAATGGAGGGCAACCCAAGCAGATAGCCTGGCCTTATCTTATCCTCATTCCCTCTTTCTCCCTGACAAGATGAAGGGGAAAAAACAAGGTGTTGTAGTCAGGAAGGGAGCTGAGATTCTCATGCCTTACAGTACCACTATTGTGCTTTTTTTAGTGGTTCATAATTAAAAAAAAACAACAACACAGATCATCATCGTACTGTTTTGTTTTTGTTGCTTTTTTACATCTTTTAGTCTCCTCTCAGTTAGCTTGCTCTGACCGAGGCATTGGTTGCCCACAGGAGAAGCACGGATTTGTAACTTTGCAAACAATTTGCTACATGCACAAAAAAAAACCCTATATAATAAATACAAAAATCATAATATGGGCACTTTAACACTCTCCTTGGCACAGCTCAGTGTGTATTTATGCGTAAACACACTGGTTTAACTGTCTGATGCAAAGTGCATTGTGTGCATTGATAGCTTGCACTTTAAAATCCTGTATCATTAAATGCAAGCATGGATTCTCAGGGTGCATCAGGACCATTTTATATAACATCTCTCCCACATGCAAGAGCCTGCTCCCAACAAGGGAGCTACGCCCCAGGGTACCCAGTGCTGAGAACCCCCGCCACCACTCCCCCTTCTCCCCTTTCTGTTATCCCACTCTTTCCTTGACTTTCTTGTGATACGTGATTGATCTATGTGCTGCTGGACTCAGGTGGGCTGTTTTTATCCAAAGCATTTCTCAGAGAAGACTAGTGCTTTAAATGATTTATAGCTGCGTGCTCTTTGAGTGCGGGTATGTCTGTGAGCATTTTTGTGTCTTGGCGTGACCGCACGCATGTTAGCTGGCAAGTTTGCAGTTATTTGCGTCATGAAACGTCTGAAGTACAGCTTGAGGAAAGATTGCTTGCGCACAAGAAATACAAACAACGTGAACGGAGGTATAACAACGAAAAGCAGCCTGGATTTTAAATTTGTGGCCAACAGCATTCAAAGTTCAAAGTTCTAGTTGAGAGCTAGTAAGAAAGGAAAGGAATACATGGGAGTTCCCCAAGGTTCAATTGTAGGCCCTGTTGCAATCCACAGGAATCTCATCCCAGAATAATAGCAGGAACTTCCTTCAAGTTTACAGTTAACTATACTTACGGTTCAGAAAGCTGCTTCAGTATAGTGTGAAAGTTCCTGATCCACATAGAAAAATCTAATCCATTAAAAGCGTTGTCAGAAAGACCACTTTGCTCCCAACAGAGCATGCTAAACTAGGGCATGATTCTCACTTATACTGACCACCTGCTTTTTGACAGTCTGCCAGGGAGAGAGTGAGAGACCCTTTAATGCAGCCCCCTCCCCAAGCCCCGTGAATGAGGTCAGTCCATTTCCCAGGTGTGTATATGTGCACGTGTAGGAAGTGATGGAGGAAGGGAATGTCTGTGGGAGGGTTTCCACCTAAGTGCCAATTAGCGGCTAAAGTTATAATCATCAGTCACAGGAGAACAGGTGGAATGCTCTTTTGGAAATGCCTCGGTTAGATTTGTGATTCACGTCTCACTGAATTCTGAACTTATGAGAATCCATAACTATTTGATGAGCTTTTTTAAGATTATTTTTATGGCATTGCCGCTTTATTGGGCTGTAGTGTAAAGCAATAGCAAATAGGCAAGAGTTGGGGAATGGCTTACTGTGGAGCTTGATAGCTAGGCTTGATCTTAAGATGCCAAACTCAGACTCATAACTATACTATATTATCGCTATTATCCATTGCAGCATGACACTTTCCCACAGCGATGATGTTTTTCATAAGCCTCGAGTCCCTCTATGCTATTTCAAACTACATTATCTCTGTGACTCCCTTCTCTTTCTGTCTGTTCTCGTCTGTCTGTACATGCTATGTGGAACATGGAGTCTCGCTGAGCGTTCAATCTTTCATGGTACCGCTACACTTCACTCCTGTTTTGACACTCTATTCAGTCAGCATGAGAGAATAGCCACTCACTCTGGCTGTCAGTCTTTCTTTTGTTCCTTCTTTTCTTGCTCGGTTCCCTCCATCTCTCTCTGCCACAGCGAGTCTAATGGCTGCAAACACAGGCAGCTCAAAATGCGTCACGAATAGGTGTGTTGGTACTGTATTTGTTGGAGTATTAGAGCCAAGGAGGAGATGAAGAAAGGCACTGAACACAATGATTAAGTATAAAGACACGCACGCACACCCACACAGACACACACACAACTACATTCCTAGTAAATGTCAACCTTTTTGATATTCTGATGGTTCACCCTGATTTCTCTAAGCAGATGATGCATGGCCACTGCAAATGAGAATGTACAACGAACACGCACCGTTTCTCTCTTATATCCTGCTAATTCAGCGATGAGTGAATGAAGAGCAAGTTGGCCCACTTAGCAGGACGTGTGGGGCCTGCATGAAGTTCAGAAAAATAAACAGTCGCAGGAACGGCAGATGCTGTACGCATGACACTTGTGTGTGAAGCGCAGATGGAAGATGTGAATGTTCATTTGTGAGTCATGAAGTGTTTATGACATAAACACGATTGTCAGATATTTACAACTTGGTTTAACGGTAGAAAGCAAGGTGCACCACATGACACAGTTAATCTGGGCGTTTTTAGTCTCGGCTTGTTATTGTGGCTGCTTCTAATTTACAGAGAATGTGTTTGTTGGTGGAGATAATGTAATATTTTTACAATGCATATACACTGATCAGACATAACATTATGACTCTCTGCTTAATATTGTGTTGGTCCTGCATTTTGCTGCCAAAAAAGCCCTGACCCATCGAGGCATGGACTCCACTCGACCCCTTAAGGTGTGCTTTGGCACCAAATGGTTAGCAACAGAAACTTTAAGCTTCAAGTTTGAGCCTCCATGGATTGGACTTGTTTGTCCTGCACATCCCACAGTTCCTCAATTGGACTGAGATCTGTGGAATTTGGAGGCCAAGTCAACAACTCAAACTTGTCGTTATGCTCCTCAAACCATTGCTGAACCATTTCTACCTTGTGGCAGAGAGCATTATTCTGCTGAAAGAGGCCACAGCCATTAGGGGATAGTGTTTCCAGAAAGGGTGTACATGGTGTGCAGCAATTCTGCTTAGGTAGGTGGTACATGTCAAAGTAACATCCACATGAATAGCAGGACCCAAGGTTTCCCAGCAGCACATTGCCCAGAGAGCATCATACTGCCTGTGCCGGCTTGCTCTCTTCCCATAGTTCATCTGGGTGTCTGGTGTTCCCCAGGAAAACGGCACACTCACACTTGATGAGTTACATCCACGTGATGTAAAAGAAAGTATGATTGTTCATAAGGCTGGGCGATATATCGAGTTTTTTAAAAATATCGATATATTTTCATACGAGATATAAGATGTGACAATATCGTTTATATCGATATAGCTTATGTTACGTTATAATTATACTTGTGGAGCCGCAGGTTTGCCTCTCTTTCGTCCACTTTTGTCTCTACACTGCGTTACTCGGCCTCGCCTCTCCTTCACTGAACACAACTCCCCCTCCCCCATAGCTTCACCTGCAGGCAATGACAAGATGAAAGCGGAAAATCTCCGTTAGCGAGTTACCACGGATCGTCCCGTGCGTGGGGCTGGACGGCGTCAACGTGTTAGCGAGCTAACCACGCTAACGAGCTAACCGCGCTAACGACATGCAGCCCGGAGGAGGTGCACGGCCTAAAATCCTTTCATTTTCTCAAAACTCGACAGTGCGCCTTATGTATGAATTCTGGTTGTGCTTACTGACCGCGAACCGATTTTATGTGGTACACAGCACTCAGCAATCTGTCAAAAAATGTTTTAATATGACTTTGCTAAGCTACGGAGCTGCACCGCTTGATGGATTGTCGGAGGATTACGGCTACCGGGGAGGAGCCTCGCGGAGTGATACGTACTGTGCTTCAACGTAATATTACCGTACTGTGTGTGTATAAGGACCACAAATGGCACCTGTTCAGAGACGTGGTGCAGCTGTGAAATCTGTCTCTTTGTTATTATGCTCAGCGTCTATTAGTTTACATTTTGACTGCACAATTGTGAGCTTTTTGTTATGCACAAAAACAACATTGTTTTCTTTTATTTATGGACCATGATTATTTAATAAATGCTGATAATTTATTTTTAAGTAATTTCTTCATGTACATCTACGCTGTATGTAAATAAAAGTGCCTGTGTGACATCTGGGACACAGTGTGACTAAGAACTCTCTTTTTGTTCTTAACTTACGGCTTAAAAAAAAAATCGAGATATATATCTTATATCGCCATCCAGCTAAAAAATATCGAGATATGAATTTTGGGTCATATCGCCCAGCCCTAATTGTTCAGCTCATGCCACCTTCTATCATTGCTCCGTGGTCCATATTGATCCTGATGTGCACATTGTTGGTGCTTACGCTGGTGGATAGAGGTCAGCCTGACTGACACAACAAACTGCGGTGCACTGTGCATTCTGACACCTTTCTCTCTATTAACGTAGCGTCTCTACCTTACAATATAAAGTACCTTAAGGTGACTGCTGTTATGATAAATAAATAAATAAAACTGAACTGAACCTTTCTATCAGAACCAGCATGAACCTTTTCTGAAATTTGAACTTTTTCTGTGAACAGCACTTGGTAACAGTAGGACTGAAGAAACCTCAGGGAGGGCCAGAGAAGGGAAGAGGAAAAATGAGAGCACAGGGAGGTGGGAAAAAAAACATAATCTTCTTTCCAGTTTCAAGACTCAACTTTCCTCCTGATTTCTTCCATTGTAAAATATTTTGTGTCTCATATTTCCCCCCAAAAACACTAACAATAATGAAGAAAATTCTGTCTGCTGTACCAAAAGCCTTTCGTTTCTCTGCTGAGACTGCTTCAAAGAGCAACAGTGGTATTCAAATAAAGCACCAGTTGACTTAAGACATACTTTTTTTTAACCCCACTTACTGTCAGAAAAACCCGACAATCACAACGTATGACTAGTTTGCAATATATAACTCAACTATAAAAATAACAGCATTCACACATTTTCAATCCTAACTACAATAAGCCCTGACAGTACCCAAGAGTGCGTGTGCTAGCTTGAGTTGTTACTAAATCTGTTCCTTTCTGTGACGAGTGCTGGTCGGATACGCTGAATGTGTGATGACTGTATTTCTTTCTGTTACACAAAGCACTGCCAGTTACCTTTTATTGTTTTGTTGCTCCAAGCACATTGATATTCTCAGCGCACATAAATAATTCAAACAGTGACATGACAGTCTTTAGTTTCGCACTTTATTTTTTTTGATTGGGACATTGCAACACTGCATGTTTTCCAATTTGGATGGACTCATTAAGTTAAAACCCACAGTCAAGTCATTTGTGGTTATCAATTTATCAGCTTGTTCGGATTAAGAAAAGTTATCTCTTATTTTTCTATTAGGCCATATGATTTATTGGATATGATTGAACTCCCACCAAAATAGATGTGCAGTAATAGATACATGGAAATATATGATAAAAGTACAGTAAATTTCTTTGTTCTTTGCCTGAAGTGTATACATAATCGAAAAAATGCTTTGTCTGTAATTTGTTCTTGTGAAAAGTTTCATTCAGCCCCCTTCTCACAAAATATTGCGTCACCGGGTCACGACAGTTTGCCGTTGCCCAACAATTTGGCCCACTGGATGGTTTTGCATAATGTGAAAGTTGCAGAGAGAAAGGCATAATTGTTAGACTTTTCAGTGCGTCTTGCACCAGGAAGCTTTGTGTTGCAAGCCGTTAAAAATAGTTCAGATCATGAGTGGCTGTCTGTGTTTCAATTTCATCTGAGCCAGAGGCTTGAATCATTGTCAGTTTAACCTGGCAGTGGCATTACTCACGGCTTGCCATACCAAATCGAAGTAAGACAGTTATGCCAACGATCCGTGCCAGCGTGTTGCCTTGAATTGCAACACTAGCCTTTCTTTTCACTGGCAGCCGGCTGATTAAAACTCAGACATATTGTTGAAATTGCACTTTTTGTTTTGGTTTTTTTGTCTCTTAAGATATCTCAGGCTGTTCATCATTCTTTTTTGAAGTGGAAGGTGAAACATTTTTGGTGTTTTTGTAGTTTATTATGCAAAGGCTTTTAAAGGCTTTTTCAGCTGAGATGAAAGTGGATCTCATGAGCTAAAATGAGTTTGACAAACCTTGTCTTTGGAAATCTTCACTTTTGCATTCAAAACTCACTTAAAAATTCGTCATTTTGAGAATCAGGCTAGACTCAACCTGTCCTTAAACTGTATTGTTGTTTAAGTTTATGAAATCCATGTGAAATGGAAGAATTGCAGCGGGCAGCTGATAACGCCATTGCAACTTCTGTTTCCCTTTGCCCTGGTAGACTCTACCAGAGTGCGCGTTGCACCCCCATATCCCCATCCCCCCGTCTCACCGTCCCCTGCCAAAGTGTCACATCACTCACTGTGTACATTGCCAAATATTTGCGTGCGTGTGTGCGAGTGCACGAGTAAAGGGAGTGTGGGTTTTAATTCCACCACTGTGAGTCAGTCCTTTTGCTGCCCTTTTCTTCCTCTCCCTCTTTCTCTCGCTCGTCCCTGTCTGGCCTCTCTTTGCTGAGCTCAAGTGAGGCAAAGTTCAGCTGAAGGGCAAACCGACTTTACAGTAGTAGGCAAGAGAGTCATGTGTCTCACTGGTGCTGGAGGGCTACACTCCTAATTGACCCCCCCTCCAACAACCCTCTTCTTGCGCACACACACACACACACACACACACATTCGGCCTCAGCGATTTCTTTTCTTTTATCTGATTCCATTCCACCAAAGCTGGTGTTGACAGCATAAAGCAGTTTATGGGAACAGCACGTCCATTCTTTCTAACGCCTTCTAATCAGTGGCACTCCTCCTTTCTGCTAAACCTGAGAGGGAAGAAATGAGGAGAGATTGCGGAAGAGAATCAAGGAGTATAAAATGAGATAAAAAGAGAAAAATGAAAAATGAGTGGGAGAAGCAGGGGATTGCAAAAAGCAGGTGAGATTTTCTTTTAAAAAAAAGAAAGGAAATTAACATGTCCTATTTTTTTGGTAAGAGGTCTTCATTTAAGTTTCTTTTTTTTTTTTCTTTTGTGGGGGGTGGGTAGTGTGGGTGATCAGGACCTTGTCTGTCTCTGTTATCTACTCACTTCTCTGCTACCCCATTTCCCATTCTGAAGCCAAGAGGTAAAGCCAAACCTCCAGTCAATCTAAACAGATACAATAGCTGCAGGCCAAAACAATGCACAGAGGAAAACAGAAAAAGAGCAGTGTAAGTAGGCAGAGATTGGGACAATGCGCGAGGGAGGCTGCTGTGAATTGCAAATATGGTTTGGATGCTGATATGCACGTGCATCGAACAACACACAGACACACAAACGGAAAAAAAGGGATGGGGTGGAACTGAAGCTGAGCTATATGTGCCTCCATGTGCTCAGTTACAAGATGCTTTCTGTTACCCAGTACACAAACAAAGGCACATTCACAGATCACATTCACATACTTTCTCTGTTACTGGACTGGGTACAAGTTAGGATAAAATCACTTTGATTATTGAGATAAACAGTAATTTTAACAGATGTTTTAATACAAAAGTAATTCCACTTATTTTATTATATGAAAAGAAAATGATGCAATTGGAATTTTATATTTTCACAATTTCTAACCATTTAAAAAAAAAACAAATACTACTACTACTAATAATAATAATATTTATATTAATATTTATAAAGCGCTTTCAAACAAAGTGCTGTACAACTATTTGAAACTAAAAACATAAAAAAAAATAAAAGCGATACATAGCAATACAGGTAAAAGACACAATACAAGTTAAAAACACAAAAAATTTAAAAACTAAAAGCCATAGAATTAAGACATGTAAGATAGGGTGAACAAATGTGTCTGCAGCTTAGTTTTAAAAACCTCCACAGAGCATGCCTGCCTAATATCTTGAGGGAGGTTGTTCCACAGAAACGGGGCACGAAAAGAAAAGGCACGCTCTCCAATTGTCTTTTTTCTGGCTCTAGGAACCTTTAGAAGGCCAGAGTCCTGAGATCGGAGAGCACGGGATGGAACGTAAAGATGTAAAAGATCGGAGAGGTATGAAGGTGCCAGTCCGTTTAAAGCCTTGTAGGTGAGCAGCAGGACCTTAAAATCTGCTCGAACCTGACAACGTAGCCAATGGAGAGAGTTCAGTACAGGGCTAATGTGCTCAAATTTCCCAGTTCTTGTTAAAATGCGAGCAGCTGCATTTTGCAACATCTGTAGACCTCTAAAACTTTTCTTTGGTACCCCAGAAAGAAGAGCATTGCAATAATCAATGCGTGAGGACACAAATGCATGGACAAGAACCTCTGCAGTGTCGCTTGACAAAAGGACTAAAGGTTACATTAAAAGAACGTAAAAGAACACCAAGAGGCAGCAGGTACATAGAAACAGCAATGGTCCAAGTACAG